>NW_028321890.1:7878787-8181818 GCF_036245765.1 Copidosoma floridanum | reverse complement strand
CCAGAGTTTGAACTCCCAACATTAGCTACTGCATGTCCTCACCATAATGGTGCGTATAGATCTATGTGTGCCACCCACAATGTCAAACGAATGAAAAAATTCTACTTTCATATGGAATGGGAAGATGTGACTGATTATGAAGAAGATGTATAATAAAAAACTCAAGGAAACTGTATTTTTTTTGAAATCATGTCATAAATAAATGTATTGAATTATATTGTTGTTATTATTTATGTAGCCTTTCCCTCAAAACTAGTTAAAGATTAAAATATTAAGAACCGATGATTCATTCTGATAAAACACACACTTGCGCAGTGCCTACACTAACATGTATATAAACTAATTTCGGTGCAGAGTGCTGCTTAGTTCATCACGCAGCATCAAACGCAACGGATATGTGTTTATATCGCAGTTAGTACGACGCTTTTGAGCTGCAAAATAAAAATGGATTTTCACGAGGATTGTGTTATTGAGATTAAAGGTTTTCTGGACGCTTCTCGACAGTTTTTACCAAGAGAAGTGGCTGTGGTGTCGCTAATGAGACCAGCGATCAGTTATTGGATTGTGCGGCCCCCGTGCAATTTTTCCACCTTACCTATGGATGTGCGCCAAAACAACGACTTTCAGTCGAAGCGAGTGCATGGACTTCGCTGGTTCGAGGGTGATTGTTCCATCAGAAAGTTACAGCAACATTTGTACACTGTAGCAAAAAATGCACATTGAATTTACGTTTATGAAGATAATACAGCCACTTATTTGGAATCGACCATAGGGTGTACTGTGATTAACATTCAGCAGTATATGGTGCCATCGCGTCACATTCTTAATATGGGATATTCAACAAAGGCGTTAATGTGTGGTACTCATGATGTACAAAAAAGTCTACGTAGAAAGCAATATTGTGCACTTAGTAAAGCTCATCAAATAAAATTGTGGCTTTGCTCTTTGGTGGAAAGTAGCATTGAACCAGACACAGAACGTTTTTTAGACGCGCTTAATAGTTATAAGAAGAAATTTTCTAAAACGCTTCCCAGTTGGGATACTGTTGATGGAATTAATGCTAATGATATTGATACTGATACTGATAGTGACTCTGAAACTGATACTAATGTTGGTGTCAAAAACGATGACTGTGTGTAGGCAAAAAAAAAAAAAAAGAGTAAAGTAAGCATAAAATTTAAGATCAAAAAATTAAAGTACATCTTGCCGTGTGGTAGTACAAAGAAATTAGCGCCGTCTTATAAGCTGATGAGAATTTGCGTATTGCTTCAGTTATCCTGTGACGATAAATCAGGCAACATCAACAACATGGGTCCGATCTTTAGCAAACCAAAATATGAGAGCCTCAGTAAGAAGTAGGAGGAGAAGGAAGATAAAAATAGCCAAAAACCTCTTTTAGAAAAGCACGTTAAGGCATTTCAACCAAAAGTGAAGGGAAATTATTATTCTGAAAATATTCGCTCTTATCCAAATAAAGATGGATATGATATATTTAAAAAAAAAAATCAATAACCATGAAATTTTTGTGTATTTTTTAATTTTAAAGCTAGCAAAAATATATGTGTATTAAAATTAAAGTTTTGTTATTATTGAAACCCATTTACATACTATCCTAAAAATCTTAAACTTAAATTCATAAGCTGGCTTAATTCCTTGGCAAGGTACTGCGTCGAGTAAGCCAACGTTGGTCGCAGCTAAACGGGATACGTGATCCGCTACATCCACATATGATGCTGGTACATTATACGCCTAAATAAGAAGCGAAGAGTTATCGGCCACGGCTTACACATACGTGTATCCTAGCATGACTCGTTGCACCCGCTGTTGCTAAGAAAAAAATATTACACTGGAACATTACACGCCTATAAATAAGAAACGAAAAGTCATCGGCCACGGCTAACACATCCGTATGGATAAGAAATAATAGCTCCATTACTTGGCAAGGTACTGCGTTGAGTAAGCCAACGTTGGTTGCAGCTGAACGGGATACGCAATCCGCTACATCCACTGATAAGAAATACACGTTCATGCTTGATCATCTTTCTCTCGCACTGTACGTTGGGCTTGTCACACCTACACCTTTCGGACCCATCCTGATGACGTCGGAGCTTGATTCGCGGTCGGAAAGGAAGGGAGCTGTCAATACCATCCGACATCACAGCATCCGGAAGAGACCCCCTTTCCCTGACGTTACCATCCGAGTAGTCCGCACCACCCACCGCCCGTGCCCCTCCTCCCACCGCCCGATCAGTCCCCGCCACCGCCTCTCCTCTACCGCTCAATCAGCCCCCACCACCGCCTCTCCTCTACCGCCCGATCAGCCCCCACCACCGCCTCTCCTCCACCGCCTCTTCTCCACCCACAGCTATAGCTAGAGCCTCTCCCCCCACCACTACCTCAGGGGGGGAGCTGGGGGGGTGCCAGAATCGCCATGGTTTACCTACTAATGCTCTATTTATTCATAAAGTGGCCAGTAACGGCCGTGTTACATGGTGATTAGCACTTAGATTATTATCGTTTTTTGTTCATTAATTAAGTGGTCAGTAATTCGGCGTCTAATATTTATAAAATAAAAAACCTATTATTTAATTTTAGAACATAACATTTTTTGTAACATATGAAGGTTAACATATAAAGAGAGGCTAGCCGTATTATTTTTCGAAAAATAAATGATGCAACTAAATGCTAACAGTTGTGGGCACAGACTTTTGAAGCATTAATTTTCTTCTTGTACTTTAGATTTTTTTTAAATACAGTGTACCAAAAAAAGTGTTAAAAAAATAATAAACTAAAATAATTTTTTGAGGTTGACAATACATTAATAAGCACCTTCAGTAGAAATTATTATTTTTACTTATCATAATTGCTATGAACTGTAGGACAAGCTCTGGAGCTTATCAATAAACATATGTGACTTCAGATTATATGATGCCCGAAGTTTTAATAGCTGAGATGGGTACGGTATATGCCACTAGTAGGATGGTGTTGCTGCTTGGGATTCGCTTCCAATTTCCGTCAAATTTTTTTTTTCTTTTCCTTTTTTTTTTAATGTAATTTATTATTCTGTTCTAATTTCTTATTAAAACTTTAATTTTAACCGAAAAATGTGGTCAACACTCTCTTTTTGGGCACGGCATGATAATTATATTTTTAATACTGAGTCTATCAAATAATTTATTACATTAATAGATCTATTTGTGAGGCTATTTCATAATTTCGTAATACTAAACAAATAATTCTTAAAGATATTATTAGAATTTAAGCGTTTTGAAACTACCAAGAAATTATAAACATTTAGTTTATGAGAGAAAACAGCCAAAGGCCCAAAAAATTTATATTTGTAAAAATAGTTTTATTAACAATTGTTACCAGCAAACTTCTGTAACAAAATTTTTTTTAATTTTAAAAAAGCGGTGCTTAATATTTCCATACTGTCAGCACTTATATACTATAAATATATTAAAACTCTACAGTATAAGTTGCACTTTTAGTTCTAGTTATTTTTTGATTGGTAACAGTGACTATTATGCAATACATAATGCTTAGCATAAATTAATCAAATTATTCGTATTTGATACGAGTAATCATAAAAATTCACTCCTAGCTATATCGCGCATGGCAGTTTAGGCTTTTTATTAACTATAGTAGTATTATACGTAGTAGTATATCGTTTTTTTTAATGATGAATGACCAATTTTTTGTTTTAAATCCGTTATATCTTGAGATTAAGTTAAAAAATTTAATCCTACTGGCTTTCAAATATTTGCTTGGTTATTTTGACAGTGTCTTGATAGATGCATGCAAGTTTTATGTATTATTCACATTGATCTAACAATTTTATAATTTGTAATTACAATTTAAGTCTCCACATGATTATATTTTATACAGTACAAAATAGCTTATTTTTAATTTTTTTTTATTCCGTAAGGTTTTCAAATCTTTGTTTTTTTGCTTTTTTTTTAAAAGTAATAATTCTTTTTTGTTAAGATAAATATTATGCTTTTCTCAACAGATTTGACAAATCTTAGGTTCTAACTTTAATGTACTTTAAATCGCTTATGACAGCAAAAAAATAAATGTAGTTTAGTTTGTTTTCAAAGATCTTCCACTATTGTTTAATAGTAAACTTTAGATTGCAATTAGTGTCTTAAGCTTCTTACTTGTAATTTTACATAATTGAATGATGTTAAATAATTTTTTTTTTAATGCTGAAAAAGGTAGCTGTTTGAAGTGCATAACTTAGTGAGTTTTTTTAAGATTTTGTACTGTACATTTATTTATTTAAAGTAAGGCCTGCGTTTAATTATTAAAATAAGACAAAAAAAATGTACTCAATGAAACTCTTTTTTCCCACTTAATCAAAAAAAGCTCTTTCATGTCTTCTAGTCCAAAAAGACTCTTTCTTGCACTGACCTAACGGTATTACTCAGCGATTTAAGAAATTGTAAGACAAAAAAAAATTTTAACCACATTGATGAGTAGAAAATGGGCCTTTCTTTGATTAATCATATTAACAGTGTAAAATTTAAGAAAATCCACACAGTTTTATAACACTTCAAATAGCTGTCATTAAATGCTTTATATATTTCTCAGAAGTAAAAAGAATTATTTAACAGTATTAAATTATATAAAAACGCAAATAAGGAGTTTTAAACACTCATTGCAGTCTAACGTTTACCATTAGACAATGGTAAAAGATCTTTAAAAAAAAAAACTGCAGTTATCTATTTTGTTGTGGTAAGCATTTTAAAGTACATATAAGTTACAACCTTAGACTAGTAAAATCTGTCAAGAAAAAAATAATATTCATCTTGATAAAATAAAATTATTATGTAATGAAAAAAAAAAAAAAGATCTCAAAACCTTACGGAATACAGAAAAATTGAAAATAATCTATTTCATGCTGTATGAAATAATATCATGATGAGAATAAAATTGAAATTACAAGTTGTGTAATTGTTGTATCAATCATAATAATATTTAAAACTTGCATGAATTTATCCAAGCCACTATAAGAAGAAGCAAACATTTATTTATAATCTTACATGATTGAATTTTTTAACTAAATCTCAAGGTATAACAGATGTATATGAAAAATTTTGGGTAATTTTTTATTAAACAGAACTCAATTCTACTATGTATAATACTTCTGTAACTAAAGAAAAAGAGACTCAACTTGATTGCGTGATAAGTGCATTTTGATGATCAATAGTATCATTAAATTAATTGGATTAATGTATGCTAAGCATCATGTATTGCGTAACAGGCGCTGATACGTATCTAAAGATCGCCAAAACTAAAAGTGCAATTTAAATTGTAGAATTTGATTATGTTTTCAATATCTATGGGCTGACAGCGTAAAAATATTAAATACCAATTCTGTAAAATTAATAAAAAATACTGTTATAGAAATATGCTAGTAACAATTGGTAATTATATTATTGAAACAAAAGTAAATTTTTTTGGGCTTTCAGCTGTTTTCTTTCGTAAACTGGATGGTCATAATTTCATGGAAGTTTTAAAAAATGTAAATTTTATTTATATCCTTAAAAATTATTTATTTAATATTATAAATACATAACAGCCTTGCAAACTAGAACTTTTAATGTCATAAATTATTTAATAGACTTAGTATTAAACATATAGTTATTTTAACGTTCCCGAAAAAAATGGTGACAACATTGATAAGTTAAAACGAAAGTTATGATAAAAAATTAAAACAGAATAAGGAATTGCATTAGCCTCAAATTGCAAAACTATGTAACCAGTGGAATTAGCCGTACCCATCTCAGCTATTCAATCTTCGAGCATCATATAATCCGAAGTCACATATGTTAATTGATTACCTCTGGAGCTTGTCCTACAGTTCATAGTGGTTATAGTAAGTAAAAATAATAATTTTCATTAAAATTGCTTATTGATGTACTGTCAATCTTAAGAAAAAATTTTAGCTCAATATTTTTATAACGCACTTTTTTTGATACACCGTACAATAAAACAATCCAAAGTACAGAAACCATTAAAAAATAATTGCCTTAAAAATTTTTGCTTACAATTGTAAGCATTTAGTTGTATGACCTTATTTTCGAAAAATAATAAGGCTAGCCTCTCTTAAACTTTTATATGTTATAGAGAATTGTAAAATGAAAATATAGGTTTTTTATTTTATGAACATTAGATGTCACAATTTATTTTTTCTTTATTTCCCTTCATCTCTTAGATCTGATTTAAGAAGTATAGCGAGAAAGACTTGTTGCCTTTTACACTTGTCGCTTGTTTTCACTATGCTATACGCGATCATATAGCTATATATAGCTGTACCCGCCATTTCCACTCCTCTCTTCATAGGTACATATTCAGTATATCTCTTCCACGCGTCTCCACAGTGAATTTGTAGGCACACACTCGGCATACCCTCTCCTTACTTCTTAAACAAAAAAGAATATGAACGCCTAGTTCGGCCACTTGGCCACGATGGAGGGCTCGAAACAGATGCAAAAAGTGAGCTCATGCCATAGCATTGCAGTCATCAATCACTCTACTTATCTCTGTTCCCAGCCTTGGAACAGCTTAAAAAAAGCTTTAGCTTAGAAAATCTTTCTTAAAGGGCAGCGTTTTTGTATATTTGTACCCAAGGTGTAAACGTCGGTTTGATTTCAGGGGTGCCATGCCTTTTGCACCTGTAGTAAAAAAAGTAACTATGGCATCCAGGAGTGAAAAAGCAATACCAGGGTATCTGAATTTATTGGTTCTACAAAAAACTTTTAATTATAAATTCGTGGAAAAAGTTAGCTGTAACTAACAAATTTTATTTAAAAACTTTAAATACAAAAATAAATACATGTGGCTTACGACGACAAGTTTTTTGTAGTAACCTTTTGTTTCTTTAAAAATGTCCATTTTTGAAGGGTCAAAAGAAAAATATTTTATAAAAATTACGAAAAAAGATTTTCAGATGTTATTCTGCATTATTTTTCTTAAATTGTAAGAGTAAAACCGTTTAATCGAAAAAAAAGTTCTACATTCGCTGTTAAATACCTCTTGCGCTCTGTCTATTGGGTCTATACGAAATAAATATAATAAAACTAGAGGTTTTTTACGTAAAGGAACATAGCCCGTGATGTATTCGTGGAAATAAGCACAGCTCAAAAATTGTTACGAAACCCAACGGAATTCTTAGAAATTACAAAGAATAACGGAAATTGTGGATTAATTAGGCATAAGTTATGTTAAAAAGTGCCAGTCCAGGCTACCAAGTACGAAATTGCATATCTGCAACATTAAGGGGGCTCCTTCACGAAAGTCCCCAAACAGAGATATATTATTTCTTGTAAATAAAAGTCTACTGAATTTAATGGTGGTCTAAATAATATTTCGAATGGATCAAAATTTTGAGAAATCTGAGCTTAAAGTTGTAACTATAAGCACGTGTTCCTATGGGGCAGCGTGAAAAACAATTTGTTTTCGTTTATAATAAGCCTAAATTAAATATTTCAGCAGACTGAATATACACGTTTTGTAGATAAAGTCTTTCTCTGTAATATTCTGTATTAAAAATTGTGGATAAAGGACCATTTTAGCGAGATATTTGTAATGGAAATAAATAAATAGTGTCCGGGAGGTCAGGAGGTCACGTGGGTAGCAGACGTACTTGTTCACCTAATCGCGCGAGTTTTCAAAAAGTTGAGATTCGTATAGCTTGAAGTTTGTATGTACCTAGCATTATTTTTATCGAAAAAGGAGTATGGAATTGAATAAATATAAACTTTTTGTATATTTTAAAGCTTCTAAACATTTTTATAAATTATTTTAACAATCCTGGAAAATGTATATTTGCAATATCTACCTGGTATAACCTCTTGAGTGCCTTTTTTTTCTCATATTTTGTTACATACTTTTTTTTCATGAACTTGCCTTTCCTCCATCCTCTTGAGACTCTATGTGCGTGATATTCTTTTTTTTTAGGTGGATTAGAAGGACCGTCATCCATTGTTTATCAATTAAATGATGTTAATGACTTACAGATTCTATGTACTAAACACTATAGAGGTAGAGTAATAGCAGAAAGGCATGCAAACACGACATATATATACCATATACCTATATATTACATCGCTTTACTACACCAACACAGGTGGTGTACACTGTACCCTCGTATGCACTAGACTGGTCAAAACAATAATTAATTTTACGTACAAAGTTAAACTACACACATAAATATCATTTTTACACTTCATACGTTATTAAAAATATCATAATGATTTTCAGACACATACGTTTATTGAAAAACAAAACTTTATGTTTTGTTTGTCTTTGACCTCAGCAGTAGTCGTAGGAGCCCCCTTAATTCATATAAGAATTAATAACAAAAGTATCGTGCTTATGACTAGATAATTCAGTGTTTTTTTGTTCTTCTTACTGATCAAATAATGCAAAAATTATTGATAATAGCGCTTACAAGCAGATAATCTAGTACCGCCATTACTAATCAATACAACGATTTATTATAAAAGCAACTTTATCCAGCTTACTAAGTCTTGTTACTTCGTGAATAATAAATAAAAAGTCAAAAAACAGTAAATCAATAATAATTAACAAAAACCCCTACCATGAATTATTGTGGAATATTAATAAACAAGTAGAACAGCGTTGGTAATCTCAACATTCCCAATAACTTATTAAATTCTAAGGAAGTAGTTGCATGACCATTATCACATTGCCACACGCTAATGCTGACTGTGAGCTTACTTTTAGTATGATGAATGACTGCAAAACTAACGTTTGTAATAAAATAAATGAGGGAACGCCCAATTCATCTTTATGAGTGTGGAAATCCGTTCAATAGCACTAAAAGAACGTAGTTCTTTTAATTTGTCTGCAGGAAGACAAAATAAGATATGTCATTATAATGTTTCATATTATGTTTTATGATTATTAATTTAAATAAACTCTTTTTGGACTCTAATGTCAGCTAAAACTTTTGTATGGTACATTTTTTACACCTTTCTTTTCTACTAGATGAATGTGTAATCATTGAATTGTTTACAGTGATCTCACAGTCATGTGATTTGAAAATAAGCAAACGCATTTAAAGATTGTTTCTTATGTCACAATAACAATATATTATTTCTTGTATTAAATTATTTTACACTCACACAAAATTTAAATACATTATTTATAGAACGATACTTGTTACTCTGAATATAATACATTATAAAAATTAATAATCTTTGATTTGAAAAGATTACTTTCATTTATTTAAATTTAATAAATCAGCTGCTTTAAAATTTATTCAGTCATTAGAATTTTGAAGACTTAATGTTTTTTTTAGAATGATCCCTAATTAAAGTTACTTTCAAGCTTTTTCTGTTTCTGTTTTCAACTACTTCGGTTACTCAAGAGTTAAGCAAATAGTAAAAATTATTTTAAGGTTTTGCTTCAGAAATGTAAGAAAATTAAAACAAGATAAAACAAATAATAATAATACATCAGACTAAATGTAGTATTGAAGTGGTCTTTATTTTTTATTTTATTACGAAATATTGAAAAAAAGTGAGGACTTGTACTAAAATTTAAGCTGAACTCAGAACTCCCAAAGTATTACTTTAGTATTTCCGCTATTTATATTAACATTAACAAATAATTTGCGTTGGATTACATTTATTCTGTTGCAACACGGCTTTTCACAAGAATTTCATAATATTTATTTCTATCAATCATATATCCGTACAGTTTTTGTATTTTTCCTTGTTTTTTTGTTAGTTTATATATTAATATTAATAAATGAATAAAAATTTACTAAAAATACCGTATACAACAAACAGAGCCACAAAATAAGTTATTCCAGGGATATACGAAAAAATACGTAGCAGTCGTTAATAACAAGTGGATGTTTTTTTACTTATTATTTTTTTTTATTTTGCTCTTACAAATAATAAGTTAAGTAAATAGTTATCAGCATTATCAAAAATGACGAAAACTCTTACTATATATTGACCAAATCCTTCAAATAGTCTTAAACTACTATAATTTTGTCACGACTATTAAAGAACTGTTATTAGACTATTGCTGCTAAAAATTTTGTTGTTTTCTATTAAAAATTAAAAATACTTAATTTTCCTTTATAAGTTTGTTGCGACCATCGCAGTAAAAACAAAAAACATTTCGATGTTTCATGAGATAGCTCTTAAAAGTAATGGTATAGAAGAAACATAAATGCAATTAGATTCTAATTGTAACGGAGATATGCTGCTTTGCTTATTTTGCTGCGTCACAATGTTCTATCAAATATAATAATATCCACTCAATAAAGAACATTATTACATCGCGAGTTGATGCAGACTAATCATATTATAACTGAAAACGCTATCCTTTTGTCAAATTAAGATGAAAAGTATTGTAAATATACAGCAAGCTCATAATATATAAGACTAGCAGCCCCCCGTCTCGGCATCACCCGAGACTTACTAAATAAAACATTGTAGTGTGTTGACATGTAATGTGGAACATTTTCAGTTAAAAACTTTACACATATTTCTGACACATCTCAGAACAAAAATCTTCTTATTACGAACATATTTTTTTTAATCTATAAAGTTTGTTTGGTCAAATAATGTGAAAAAATTCAAAAAAATAATTATGCTGAAAAGTACCATGCGTTTTTAATGCCATGAAATAATCAGTGGCCATAAGAAACCGTTTATTTGCAGTTTTTCCCGCGTAATTCATGAAAAGGGCTATTTTTTAAAGCTGTTAAGATTTAAAACGCCCAAAAAATTTATATTAAAATAAATTTTTTTTTCTCTTATCTCACAACTTTATTACCAGAGCAACAAAGTCCTGGACCTTAAACCCTACATTTTTATTGCCACAAAAACACAAATTCATTTTCTACTCATGAAAAAATCTGATGTAGGATCTTAAAAGATTTCAGAGATTGCTGTGAGGGTACAATGAAAAGCTGATCTCTCACGTAATGGACTCTTTAGTTGTCGATTTTGACGCTGCTGTTTCAATCTCGATAAATTTTTTGCGTCAGTTTCTTGACGCCTAAGTAAAATTGTATTTATTAGATACACTTAAAGTTTTTCTTCCAATTCACCCTCTTGCAACTTTTGGCAGGCTTAAAATTTTTGTGACCCCTAAAAGCTGTTTTCTGTCAACTTTGTTAAGTTCTAATATATTTGTTGGCAAGGTAGTTCGACGTCCAATGGCCATAAAAAAGACCAGTAACTTCTTAAGTTAACTCTTTCTTGACTGCAGTTAACAGAAATTGTGACTGCCTGGATACCTCAGGGTGATCTTCTCAGGCCTGCTGTTGAAGACCCAGACTGATCGGGAGAAAAATTACAAAGTCCAAAGCTTTGAGGCTAGTTGTAGTGCTCTTTCCCAACGTCTCCCGGTATAACGTCGAAGACGTTGGTGTCTAAAGCACCTTTTTTATTTGCAGATTCAGTTCATTTTGGTGATTTTAGAAGGGGAGATTAGTTAGTGATACTTGTCCAGTGGAGGCTGTCCCGTTGGCTCAAGTCTTTTTTTTCTTCATAGCTTTTATAGGTTTGCCCAACGCAGACCTTGGAGAAGATCAGTGATTCCTGGTTAAATGCTTAGAGTCGAGAGGGTAATATAGGGTCATCGGTCACCAGGTTTTCCTGCAGCCTTGCAAAGAACAACTCCGCAGGTGACGTCTGCTAGTGAATGGCTGACTTGGTTAAATAGTGCCCGTCTTTAGTTAATATAGTCTTTTAGTCGACGAATCGCTTCCGGAAATGGTAATATAAGTATATTTGTTGGCAAGTAAGCTCACACTTAGGTGGATCCTCAAAAGAACCGATGAAATTGATGTTTGAGTAGGGAACAAAAATACTTATAATGGTCCTAAAAAGCGCCAGTGGTGAAACTTCCAGGCTATTCTTGATTATTATTCCTGATGATAAAGAGCTGGCTAGGGGTTGATTAATTCTTACCCTGGGAGTCTTGATGTACGGAGACTGTGATGGAGAGAGGTACACCACTGACCAAAGAATATCTCGTCCCGGGTCGTTCCCCGGATAACCAACCGCTCATCGTTAGATGGGAACATGTGGGTAAGCGCGTTGGGGACGCGACGACCAAAAAGGTAGCCGTTGTGGCTGCCCGTGCCCCTCAGAGCTGTTTTACCTTGCTTATATTTGTAGCCTTAAATTTTCTAACTGCACCAGGAGGGATGGTGGGACTGCCACACAACTCTGAAGAGTTGGTGCAGATTGTGCTCTCGCTAGATATGTCTCCTGGTATTGTGGCAGAGACGGCATCGGTTGGAAATAATTTTTTTTTTTTTTTAACGCACTCGTCGAGATTTAGGATGAATGGACAGCTAGGTTCCTTCCCCCTTAGAGAAGAGTGTCGTCCGTAACCGGGATACCCAGCTGCAAGACTATCATCAGCATTCTCTATTTAGCTGGTTGAACTGCCGATGCTTGACTACATCACTATCGAGACGCTCCAGCCTATTATAACTACACTTATTAAATTATGTTGCAGATAGCTTCGATTTAATGTCGACGCCACCTAGCGAATTTTTCTGAACTCAAGTGAAAAGCTGGCGAATTTTTGCAAAACTTTGAGCTTATTTATTGCTATTGTTATTAAATTTTGTAAGATAAAAACTATACTAAAACCATGTAGAAAATATCATGAATCAGTGTGCAAAATTTCAGCAAAATTGGTTTAGTAGTTCTCGCGGTTAGCGATTACAACGGTTTTAGCGACTTTGCTTTATATATTAGTAAGAAGAGGAGTTTATCCATGACTTATATGCATGTGTGTAATGGCTTTAAGGGGAATTATTTAAAATACGCTGACATGTAATACAGACAGCTTTTTTGTAAGAATGCACGTGTGTATTTGAATTGCACGTAATATGTATAAATTCATAAATTGTATAGTATGTATAATTGAAAAATTTACTTGCGCATTGACTGTCTACTTCTTATAACGTATACCATTTTGAGAATTTGTAATTAACACATCATTTCATTATATTTAAAGTTAATTGTTGAATCACCAAAAGGATTAATTGCAAACTTTGTAAGCTTATTTGTCACACTTCAACTTGTATTTGGTGTTCTTTTTGTGCTGATGCGAGCTTTTACCATCACTGATTCAAGAAACTCAATCGCACTTGTCAGAAAGTGCAATTGGTACTGTTGCATTGTTTTTTTCTAATACATAAAATCATAACATGTAACATCATCCTGCAAGCCTACTGTTTTGCTTTCAAAGCAGTCTGAAAGAACATTCATCGTTGGTAAACCTAATTCAACCAAAGGCATCTTTTACTCGTTCTGACGCTGTAAAAACTCACTATCAAGCGAAAAAATCGATCTTTTTACGTCTGTCACCTGTCATATAAGGTTTTAGTCTACTTTTAACTCCAACGACTTGCAAATACCTTATACATGTAAAGCATAACGTGTGGGCTGAGACAACTTGGGTGCAGCTCGAAAGTATCAATTACATCGTAATACGCTAAGACGCAAGGTACAACGAAGGAGGCCTGCCGAAAGTGGTTTTAGTGATAGCAGAAAGAGCAGAAATCGCTACATCTAACAGGCCACAGACTCATTCATGTTGTTTAAGTAATCACTGGAAAATACAAGACAAAGCATGAAGGAACTCTAAAGCAACAGTAACACCAATCAGTGATAGATGTAATTTATTTATCAGTAATATAATAAACATCAAAATCTTGTTGAAGTAATCTGAATGGACCATATCCAAAAGAATAACTGTTTTTTAATGTTCCATCAGTAAACTAATAGTTAAACAATAATTAAAATGATCCATATCAATTATATAATGATTTTCATTTGACTAAGAGAAACAAATGAAGCTAACGAGCTAAGTTCTAAGAGACTTACAAATGACACTAAAATAAAACGGTTACGACTATACTTTAAATAAGTCTGGTCATAACAAATTGGCAGTTGTTGTGTGCTCTTTAAATCTTAGTTTTGTTTGAAAAAAAAGTAAATATGATTTAAATAAATTATCACAGGCCCATGAAGAAAACAAAACTGTCTGTGCCATTGACCAGACCTATATATTTTTTAGTATTTTTCGACGCTGAATCCAAATTTGCAATAAAAAAGTAGGGTCCAGCAACTTTTTTAGGAGTTTTTACTCGGAAAACCTTATTTTTTTACAGTTTTATTATGGTTTTCTTTAAATCAAAAAAAAAAATTATTTTTTTAAAACGTTAGAATCAAATTTTACGAAAAAAAAAAATCAAAAACCATGTTTTGAATTTTTTTTTACAAAAATTTTAACCAACCATATGGCGATAAAAAGGCAGAAAATCACGAAAAGTAATAATTTACTTTAAATTTTATTAAAATGACATTAAAATCAAGTTTTATCATCTTAAACCAATTTATAAACTTGGAAAACACTTAACTTATGGTTTTTAAGGTCGCTGATTACAAAATTTAAGTCATTTTGTTAAAAAAACAACTCCTAGTTGGCGTAAGTAGACAATAAACGTGATAAATTGATATTTTTTTCAGAAAATTGATGTTTTGAAAACTGTTCTGGAGCTTTTCCACTACATGAATCACAAAACTAGAACTTTTTTCGACTCTCAATCATAAAGTCAGACTTAGAACTTTTGTATAGCGATATTCATAAACTCTATTATAGTATTTTTAGCATCTTTTAAAAAGTGCCTTAGAGTTTGAACAGGTTAATCAATTTAGTTTGTAAAATTTTTGCTAATACTTAGCAACTTTGATAGTAAGATGTTGAATACTAGATATTGGCGATATCTATTTTTATTTTTGTCTTCCAGAAAATATTTGAAGTGAAGTTTTGAAGTGCTTAACGCTTACGCAAACGTTTCTCCTCCAATGACTAGCGTAAAAGATTTCTGACACGCCTTTGACCTCTTTTTGAAGATGTTTCTCTCTACATCATCCAGCAGTAATCTGCCAACAAATTTATACCCCATCATCCTTGAAATCTAAGTTGAAATTCCTTTAAGTCTTGAGCATAAGGCGTACTCTAATAGCAGTGGATGGATTAATAAATAATTAGTAAACTCAAATGCTTATACTGCTAACTTCTGTTTATTATTGAACTACGTTTCGGCCCGTACAGAAAAAATTTTCAAGGCCCTCATCGGGTTCAAATAAAATAATTGACTGCTCAAACGGGTCGTGTCAGGCAACGTGCTAGATGTTATTATTTCGCAATATGCTTGCCTGACGCGACCCGTTTGAGTGGTTAATTATTTTATTTGAACCTGATAAGGCCCTTGAAACTTGTTTCTGTACGAGCCGAAACGTCGTTCAATAATAAACAGAAGTTAGCAGTATAACCATTTGCGTTCACTAATTATCCTCCAAGTCTTGGTGAAACCTTTCTCCTTGCTCTTCAGTAAAGTCCCCGTTGTTCTCAGGAAATTAGTTAATATGTGAATCGAAGAAATAAGGCTTCAAGTTCATGAGGCAGCCCAGTTTTTCTAAGTTGCGTACTAGTTTTTTTACAATAGTTTTGTAGCTTACTTCTTTAGTGTTACCCAAAAATTTTGTTAATACATCTTTAAAACTAGACCATGCTGCTTTCTCATTATCTTTTATAATTCTTTCAAAGTTTTTATTTCTAAATAGAGTACGAATTTCAGGTCCATCAAAAATACCTGTGATTAGCTTACTATCTGTTTTGGCTCAAAAATACTTGGCTCAAATATAAGTAGCGTTTTCTATCTTTGTCTTATGCCTTGACAAACTGTTTTAATAAACCAAGCTTTACATGAAGAGGTAGTTTTAAAATTACGGACGAATTCACAAGTATCTCTTTAACAATATTTTGTATTCCAGGTTTAAATGACTCTCTTAGTGGCCAAATTTTTTTTTGTAGTTGCTCTCTCTATCTCTACTATTAAATACACAGAAATAACAAGGATATTTTGTCCATCCAGATTGTTGTCCTAGTATCATAGATAAAATTTTTAAGTTCCTACATATTTGATATTTATGTTCCTCGTTTTTTTATTTTTGACAAAACAAACTTAGTGTTTAAATACTCTTCTTTAACCACAGTTGAATGTGCTTATGGTATAGGAGCGTACTTATTTGTGTAATAAAGAAGGACTGCGTTAAGACTCCACATCGACGAATTCACGAACAGGCGCAAATCCTCAGGTTTGTATGTATCTTGTTGTAATTTGTCGATAAGTCTATTCTAATATTTTTTTACAGATTCCTTTACACCTTCGGTTACATATTCTTCATCATTATTTAAAGAGAGATTGTTTTACTTTTGTCAGATTCACTTGGATCTTCGGATGATCTCTCATCTAATTTGTTGAATACAAAGCTTCTAAACCTGTTGTAAAACTATCTCGCTATTTTTTATTTTTTAATCCTTCTATAAGTCTTTACCAGAAAATTTGACAGTTTAAGAAGTAGAATAAAAAACTTTTTTTTTTGAATGTTAGTCATACACTTTTGTTTATTGAAAAAAGCAATCGTTTTTAGCAAATCGATAAAGAATATGTACCCAAAGGTTTGCAGAAATCTGTGAAAAAATATGATCAGAAGAGTCTGAATGATTTATTTAAAAAGGCTGGCATATCTCAAGAGCAATCTCAATTGATGGCTTCAGACTTTAAAAAGCAAGATATGCTGACAAAAAGAACTAAACCAAGTGAACACTAAGACCGAAGGAAAAACTTTCGAATATATTTTTTTAAAAGATTCAGGGCTAGTTTACTGCATTCACGTAAAAGGACTTATTGACGAATCAAAACCAGGTACATACAAACCTGAGTATTGGCACCTGTTCATTGATTCGTCGAAGCAGAGCCTTAACGCAGTCCTTCTTTATAACACAAATAAGTACGCTTCTATACCATAATCGCATTCAACTGTGGTTAAAGAAGAGTATTTAAACACTTAGTCGGTTTTGCCAAAAATAAAAAACGAGGAACAGAAATGGCAGATATCTAAATACTTAAAAATTTTATCTATGATACTAGGACAACAATCTGGATGGACAAAATATCCTTGTCATTTGTATGTATTTAATAGTAGAGATAGAGAGAACCACTACAAAAAAAAATTTGGCCTCAAGAGAGTCATTTAAACCTGGAAAACAAAATATCGTAAAAGAGCCACTTGTGAATTTGTCCAAAATTTTGATATCATCTCTTCACATTGAGCTCGATTAAATAAAACAATTTGTCAAGTCATAAGATAAAGATGAAGAGCGCTACTAATATTTGAGCCAAGTATTTTACTACAAAACAGATAGAAAACTAAGCACAGGTATTTTTTAAGAACCTGAAATTTGTACTCTATTTACAGATGAAGACTTTAAAAGAATTATGAAAGATAATGAGAAAGCAGCATGGTCTAGTTTTAAAGATGTATTAACAAAATTTTTGGGTAACACTTAAGAAGTAAGCTACAAAACTATTGTAAAAAAACTGATAAGCAACTTTAAAAAACTGGGCTGCCTCATGAACTTGAAGCTTTATTTCTTCGATTCACATATTAACTAATTTCCTGAGCACAACGGGGACTTAACTGAAGAGCAAGGACAAAAGTTTCACTAATACTTAAAGGAATTTGAACTTAGATTTCAAGAATGGTGGGGTACAAATTTTTTAGCAGATTACTGCTGGATGATGAAGAGAGAAAAATTTTTGAAAAGGGGTCAAAAGCGTGTCAGAAATCTTTTACACTGGTCATTGGACGAGAAACGTGTGCGTAAGCGTTAAACACTTTAAAACTTTGTTTTTTATATTTTTCTAGAGGACAAAAATAAGAATAGATATCGCCAATATCTAGTATTAAACATCTTACTATCGGTGTTGCTAAGTATTAGCGAAAATTCTACAAACTAAATTGATTAACCTGTTTAAACTCTCAGGCACTTCTTAAAAGAAGCTAAAAATATCATAACAGAGTTAATGAATATCGCTATACAAAAGTTCTAAGTCTGATTTTATGATTGAGAGTCAAAAAAAGTTCTAGTTTTGTGATTCATGTAGTGAAAAAGCTCCAGAACAGTATTGAAAACATCAGTTTTCTGAAAAAAATATTAATTTATGATGTTTATTGTCGGCTTACGCCATCTATAAGCTGTCTTTTTAACAAAATAACTTTAATTTTGTAATCAGCGACCTTAAACCCATAAATCAAGTATTTTGAATGCTTATAAATAGGTTTAAAATCGTAAAACTTGATTTTAATGTCATTTTAATCAAATTTAAAGTAAATTTTTACTTTTCGCGATTTTTCGCTTTTTTATAGCTATATGGTAGGTTAAAATTTTTGTATGAAAAAATTCAGAACATGGTTTTTGATGTATTTCTTTCCCTTAAATTTGATTCTAAGTTGAAAAAATAAATTTTTTTTTTTATTGCAAGAAAACCATATAATAACCGTAAAAAATGAGGTGTTTCGAGAAAAACCCAGAAAAAATGTAGCTTGACTCTACTTTTTTGTTGCAAATTTGGATTAAGTATCGAAAAGTACATAAGAATATATAGGTCTGATTAATTGCACAGACACGTTGGTTTTTTTTTGCGGGCCTGTTATTAATTAATAAATAAAAAAAAAATTAATAAATAATAACGCCTGAAAATCCTAGAGAAATTTTTTTAGTGGATCACTTTCTTAGACAATAGTTTTTAAAACAAAGTTTTTAATGTCGCAAATGGGGGGGGGGGCTGGAATTTAAAAAACGATAGATTTATATGAAATGGAAGTCGCTTTCTCTTAATTTATTGTATTTTTTTTTTTACCCTATTGCCCTGGCCATCAGTCTCCTACACACTTCCCCTCACCCTACAGTATACTGTATTTATGCATGACGTACTAACGAAGTTCAACTGTTGTGACTACTAAACTGAATTTTTATTTTTTATTTTTATTTGTTTTTTAAGTTTTGTCTCTGTAACGTACAGTATGGAACATAGTACGCGGGATGGGCCTCAGCTATTAGTATTAGGAAGGAGCAGAAGTGGGGGAAGAAAGAGCACAAAAAGGCCCGCAGCAGTGGCCACAGGGCTCTTGAACGTCGGGACTAGATGGAGGATAGTCGCAATAAGTAACTCATGACCGCAAAGCGCTTTTTCTCAAGGAATATAGCAATAAAGTGATTGATTGAGTTTAACTGCCGCATTGTTATTAAGCACCCCGAACCTTTAGAATCCCACGTAACAGTTTTGGTGCTAAGTGTGGGGTAGGTTTTGTCGCGA
The DNA here is from genome assembly GCF_036245765.1 of Copidosoma floridanum. NCBI lineage: Eukaryota > Metazoa > Arthropoda > Insecta > Hymenoptera > Encyrtidae > Copidosoma > Copidosoma floridanum. The sequence continues at coordinate 8,162,572 of NW_028321890.1, read as the reverse complement.
AATAAAAGTTTTTTTTACACGTGATATTTCGGAATTTTCGGGCAACAATCGGGAAGTACACATAGTGCAGTGCAACAACAGGCGCAGACAATTTAAGGCAGTCACCTGCAGCTGCTATCGAGTAAGGAAGGACAAGAGTCAACATCCAGTTTCAAAAAGAACCATCGTAAAGAGGATAACTTGGAGTACATTGGCGTTTATCGTCTTGTGCCTTCTGTCAAAGTAAGTAACAATTTTTTTTATCTTTCCAAATATATATACTTATTGTCCCTCGGAGTTTTTGAGCTTAGGAAACGACGTACAAAATAAAATAATACTTAACCCAAATCCGGCTAGTTCCACTCGTTCTAGAAGCCAGTAAAATAGAAATACAGAATTGGAAATAAAATAGGGATCCTTTTTTTCTATTATTTCTTCGTGCGTGGACTGAAATCAACTAATATTATTAAGCTCACATCACTCTGACATAAAAAAAAGGGGGAAAAGAAATAATGATGTCCTACTACGGGGAAGAGATTGATAACGGTAGGGATGGTTTAAACGAAACTTTTTCCATGACACAGGAAGATTTAGATACAATAACGGTTATGCTTGAACGCGACCCTGAATCGTATGCACTCTATGAGGAGCTGGATAAGAAAAATCAAGTTCTTATGTTAAAGATATTTAAAAATATAAAACCAAAAATTTTACTTAGGAAAAATCCTAATACAAAATTAGCAGAGCCAACGAATGAAACAGCAGAAATAGAGATGTTAGAACTTGCACCAGAAAAATAAGAATTAAAAGAGAATGCGATGAAGGAGAACATAGGGGTAGACAGGAACCGTGATTAATTAGGCGTGGAAGGGCTAGGCAGAACGAGTTGGCGGGAAAGTATACCTAACGGCAAGAACAAGAAAATACAAACAGTGAACAACCTTTTATACCATTCTGCGATTGGCCACCTCTGCATTCAAATGACAAAAATTACAACTACTATACATCAAACAATAGAACAGATAGGCTGAGGTTTGGATACGAAGAAAATCATAATGACGTACATACAAATACAGAATAACTTTTCCCTGCATTTGACCGACCAACCAAGCTGTCGATAAATAATCAATCAGAATTTTTTTAAAGGATACAAAGTAACATACGGGATAACCCTCAGCATCAAACTAGGCAAATTTTTCCTCGTAATAGGCAACAAACAGGGGTACCGTTAGCCTTAGGCTTGAATCTCAATATATTAGGCTACCTAAACAACGCAGTAAATGGTATACCACTGTATAATGGAGACCCCTTGCAGTTTCCCTTATTTGAGAAAATAGTTAGGATGATAAAGGGAACAATACCTGCCCAGTATGAAAAATATTTCATAGGACTTTTGGGAAATAAATTGTGGGGCATAGCGGACGATCAATTCTGCACGCGATTATCGTTATTTAATTCAATTAACGAGTTTCTGTTGGCTCTATCACGAAGATTCAATAAAATGGAAAGATTAGAGACACTTCCAGTGGAGCTTAAAACTGTCACACAATGGAATAACGAGTTAATTATGGAATATTGCGGGCGAGTCCAGCGATTACACAATGTGATCATGATGGCACATGAGGCGAACCCATATTAAACGCGGGCCGAGAAAAACGCGTCGAAAAAGAGATCAAACGGTGAAGCAGTAAGGCAGTTCATGTACGGATTAAAGGCACCCATAGGGAAGTCAGATACGGACGAGTGGAACGGTGTGGCTGATGTAAGGTACTGTTCGTATGGTCGAGAGCATGGCGCCCATTCTACTAGTGGATGTGAAAAATTGTGGCAAGATGCAAAAAAAGGAATACTAAAAAATCCTAACGTTGATGAAGAACCAAAAAAAGAAACAATAGAAGAAGAAGGATGGCATGATAGGAAAGTGGCGTATAATGATTATCACCGTCGGTATGGAAATGATAGGATTTTTGATCGACAACAAGAGAATAATGGTAAAAGGCCTTACAACCAAGGGAATCGCTACCAGGGAAGAAAATATAACTACGATAGTAATCATTATCATAACAATAATAATAACAGTAATAATTATGATGAAAATAGTTACAATGACAGAAAAGTAGGTCATAATTATGATAGATATGACCACAGGAAGGACGATTATCGGGACAGGCGAAATAACCAATACTCCAATCAGGATAATCAGGACAACCAGAATAATTATAGAAGAGATAATCGTAATAGACAAAGTGCGAGGGTAAACAGCTAAAAAACTGGGCATTTAAACTCGCAGGATGTTCGACGCGATCCCCAATCGTCGGGCATAACAAAGCAATAAATGAAGGAATTTATGAGAGGAAGTTAGGAGTGTAAGAGGAGAATATGGATAATGACAAGCATAAGGTATTGGAGACTTATACCACGACGCGTGAAAATTCTAAGGCTGAAGAAAAAGATGAGCAGCAGCTATCTCGCACATTGAAAATAAATTTATCGAAAATAGGATACACACCACCCACAGTAATTCTAAAAAGCCCTTATATAAACGAAGGTGCGACATTTTATGCCTATACGGGCGTGGAAATTTCAATAATTAAAGAGAATTGTCTCGATATTGGAGTAGCGGTAAATGGTAAGGAAGGATTAAAAACAAAAGGCGTAACACACGGAGCTCGCTAAACTTTGAGATCTATAAGATTAACCCTAGAAAACTTTATGTGTACCCTACACGTAGTCCCCCATGACTTTCTCATAGAGCTGAAAGGAATCATAGGATGGGATATTTTTAAGTTGTATAACGGTAAGATAAATGCCGAAGACAACACACTTAAGTTAAATGGAAGGAAAATTCCGCTACGAGAATCAGAAAGTTTTGAAATTGTGCCGAAAACAAGGCAAGTTATGAATGCGTATAAAAAAGAGTCGCACAGGAAAATTAAAGTGGGCTGGATCCCACTACAAAAGCTTACAGAGGGTATTTTGTCTGGAAATTCTATCACAACGAACAATAATGGTAAGGTGTATGCCAAATGTCTCAATATATCAAATGAAATAATAAATGTACCAGTCCCAGTGGTGGACCTTTTAGAGTGTGAGACGACGAAGAAAGCTGACTCATCGGACGTCAATGGAGATGACGTAGAAGCATTAGAAAGAGCCTTTGTACGGATGTTTCGAGGAACTGAAAACCCTGAAGAGAATAGAAAACAAGTCAATGAGATAAGAAACGACGCCAGCTGCACGTGTTCGAAGGAAAATATCGTGGGAAACGTGGGTTGTGATAAGGACGGCCATGACAACAAGAATACTCAAATACTTGAGGAAAACATTAAAACAGACGTCCCAAGTTGCAGGAAAGCACCAGTTGACAAAATAATGGAGTTAGTCGACATATCGGGGTGCAACAAAGAAGAGAAAAAACATGTGCGAGGGCTTATAAAGGTTGACTTGTACGTTTTTGGAGTCGACGGGAAACAACTGAAAGCTACAAATCTTTTAAAACATAAAATAAACACGACTACGGATAAACCGATAGTAACGAAGCAGTATACATATTCACCCGCTGTGAGAGAGCAAATAAAAGTTGAAATTAAGAAATTACTCGAACAAGGCATAGTAGAACCTTCAGAGTCACCGTACAGCTCAAACATATGGATCGTACCTAAAAACACAGGACCAGATATCGAAAAGCGCTGGCGGGTAGTAACGGATTTCAGGCAACTCAACGAGATAATAATGGGCAGTTGTCATCCACTTCCCTTCCAGAGTGATATACTGGAACATCTGGCGACAGCACGCTATATAACAGTGGTAGACTTGAAGCAGGGATTTTTTTGAGTTAAAATACATGAAGACGATGCTTATAAAACAGCGTTTTCAAGACCAGATGGGCATTACCAGTACAAAAGAATGCTAATGGGTTGCACGGATTCTCCAAACACGTTTCTAAGAGCAATAACGCTTGCACTGGCAGGGCTGCAGGGCCATGAGGTAGAGGTATATTTTGACGATATAATGGTGTTCGCGTCGAATCTTAAAGAACATCGCAAACGCTTTATAAGATTGTTAGAGCGATTTTTGAGGGCAAATCTTACAATTGAGCCAAAGAAGTACCAATTCTTAAAACGTGAAGCAAAAGTGTTAGGCTATATTGTAGGAAATGTTGAAATTAAAACGGATCCAAAGAAAATCGAGGCTGCAAGAAAATATGCAAGGCCTACAAATGCAAAGAAAATCAAACAATTTCTTGGATTTGTTGGATATTATAGGAGATTTATTAAATAATACGCCAAAATTGCTCAACCGCTGTCAAAGCTTCTGAAGAAAGGTACAGAGTTTAAATGGGAAGAGCAGCATGAACGAGCATTCAAAACGCTTGTAGATGCACTTTGCAGCGAGCCTGTACTTAAAGCACTCGATCTAGAAAAACCATTTGTGGTGACAACGGATGCATCCGACTCTGCCATTTGGGCAATATTGAGTCAGGAAGAAATAGGAAAAGACAATCCGTGTGAGTATGCCTCTAGATGCCTAAAGGGCAGCGAAATTCGATACCCTACGTACGATATAGAATTGCTCGCAATAGTATATGCAAAAGAGCAGTTTTGACCCTATCTATTTGGCAGACAGTTTACAGTGATTATGGACCATGAGCCTCTTAAACATTTTCACTCATCAAAGAATCCAGATATAAGATTTAATAGGCTTAAAGCTGAATTAAGGGGCTATGAATTTAACGTTGTTTATAGACCAGGAATAGCCAATAAAGCACCGGACGCACTGTCCCTAAATCCGATTATAGAGGATGGAGAGAAAAATCCTGAACCACCACGACGAGAGTTATATGAACTTGCTGAAGAGCAGGACAGAGATGTTTATGGTGACATAAATGCGCCACCCACACGAATATTCAAAATGCGGACAAGAAGAGAGAGAAACATTATAAGAAAGGATAAGAAATGGCAGATAGAAATATCCGATTTAGACGAGTCGAACAAAAAGGTAGAAAGTAAAAAGTCTCGCAAGACAAATAACTCAGATAAGTTAACGGTCAATGAACACAGCGACGCAGACTCAGAATCAGAGTGGCTGGTGGCGAGTGAAAATATAGAGAGTATAGAAGCAGACTACTTAAGAAATAAGGGAAAAGAGGCAGGCCGCGTAAACAGATAGTACAGATCGCAGAAGAGAATAAGGAAAAAAATATTTAAATAGGATCCTGAAACAATGGTTAAGAACAAATTCCATCACAGGGTCTGATGGAGGATAAATTAGCTTACATGTGCAAAGAAAAAAACTTAAAAAAAGAGGTGGGAATAACAAGCACACCGTATTTAGAACTAGAAATTCAACCAAAGATGCAACGAAAAAATCGCAAAAGACAACTGGATACGCTGCATAGGCACCCGCCAAATTTTCAAATTTTTCAGTAACACCGCAAATAGAAACTGTGTCGAAGGAGATTATCATAGCGAACTGTGAGTCACCGGTGGCTTTAAAAGGAAAATCCGAGCCGGTAAAACATTGGGGATTTCAACTAGCCGCAGCTAGCCTAGCAAATGAGGAAGGTAAGGAGGAAGAAAAAACTGTAGGTACAGAGATCATAGTAATAAATGCGAATAATGATAATCACGGGAGACACCAGCAGGCACAGAAAGGCCTGGTTATAGAGTTGATCGGAAGTAGAGAAAGAGTGCTTTACCCTACAGATACCATAGAGGTGATGAGTTTGGACGCAGGTATGTCAAGCAGAAATGCGAATAAAGGAGAGAAGGAGAATGACCAATGGGCCCAAGCTCACGCGCAAAGTGTGCTCCAAGAGAGTAACAAGCAGCAACAGAAAATACCGAGTACGTTCGAAGGGGACCAACCGACGCCGAAGAAAGGGGCACAAAGTAGACCGTCTAGTGAGAGTGTAAGCAAGAAGCAAATAAATGAATTACGACGGGGTACACAGACAGAAGGAAGTCCAGAAAAAGGGACGAAAGTAAACAAAAAGATTGGAGCATTACTTAATGACTCAATAGATAACTTTTAAGCGAAAATTAGACTAGATGTTAAGCGCCGAGACTTTAAAGGTAGGCCGGGAATCAGAACAGATGCTTGGGAATCCGATACCATCACCGATCGACTTCTGAGTGATCTGACGGAAAGTACAGATAATAATACAAACACATCACAACAGCCTTTGAAGGAGAGAACGGGCTCAGGGGATAGAGAGAAATTATTAAGCGAGGAAGAAACCCCGCGTGGATCACCACAGATAAATGCAAACCCATCGAGGAATGAAAGAATAAGAGGGGTAACGGACGATTATACCGATGAAGGTAATAAACTTAAAAGTAAAACAGGAGGCGGATATGTAGCCAAACGGAATTTAGAACAAAACTGCATGGAGTCGAACAAAAATTTAAAACTTATCGAAGAACTTCCGGTAGAAATACCAGGTAATTGCTTATTTGGCTCTCTTTTTTTTTCCTGTGACTTGCAATTGACGGCGCGAGAACTCCGCGATGTACTACAATGTTCGAAGTGGAAAAATATATGTGTTGACCCAGAGGAGGTAAAAAAAATCCTGCAGCCAAATACAGAATATGGTTATGATGATTGCATATTTTTGTTCGCACAAGAGTTCAGGAAGAATATTTGTATACAGGGCACTAAGAGGGGAAAAAAGTGTGAAATTTCCGAAAGTTTTACGATTAATGCAAATGAGAAATATGTACACTTGCATCTCCTCAATAACCACTTCAGGCCACTAGGCCGCAACCCGGCATAGCGAGGAGGAACAAAGCCTGGTGGAAAGGGAATAGCGGGTTAGTGACGAATCGGGCGCCAATATAAATTGGAAAAGTAAAGTAAACGAATCATGGAAAGAAAAAGAGGATGGAGTTAAGGAAATAGAGCGTAATAAAAGTGACTCCATGAATGAGGACGTTTATGAAGATGGGGACATGCCCCCACCTGATCCACCATTTCCCCCTGACTCTTTAAGTAGCTCAGACTTACTAAACACTGAGAGTGAAGAGAGGGCTGGTTTAAACAAGGCCAGACTGGAGTCGGAAAGCGAACCAGAGAAAGCAGACCTTCAAAAAAAAGTATTATCAAACCTCCCACAGCTAAAAAAGTGCAAAGTATGCAGGACACGGTTACCACATGAAAAACCACCGTGGCTACCGCGAAAAGGAACAGACATACAGCCATTCCAAAGAATGCATCGGGCAAAGGATTACCCATTTCATTATCTAGATAACCTAGTATTCGCGACAGTAACAGAAAGCGTGCCTGATACGGAAACAATAGACGCCCTATATGAGCGCGGATACATAGATCCAATAGCCCTAAATAATAAAAAAAAAAATGGTTGGTGACGTCATGAGAGCAAATGTGAGAAAGGTCGCGGTAATATGAATGTATATTAAATCGCAGTTTGAAGATACGGCGCTAAAATCGGACATCAAAAAATGCATTACGTCACTCAAGGCACTAGTAATGATAAATAAAATAAAGTCTATAGGCGTGATACGTGACTTGGCAATACTCAATATGAGCTAATGGATCTACTTCGTGGAACAATTTGAGGAAACTTTCAAGAACCTCAAGGTCACAGCGACCTTTTACATGAACACCTTAGTTATACCACCAGTAGATCAAAGACATAAGGTTATTAAGGAGTATCACGAATCAACAATCAGGGGTCATAAAGGAATGAATAAAACCTACAATAAGATAGCAAGGGACTATTATTGGAGGAACATGAGGGCCGATGTAAGGCAATTTATACTTGGATGCAGGTCATGTCAGACTAACAAACTAATGCGCGTAAAAACAAAGCAAGCTATGTTTGTTACAGATACGCCCAGCAGACCGTTTGAAAAAATCTCGATTGACTATAACGGACCAATTAATAAGCCTTTAACAAACGGCTATACACATATCCTGTCAATACAGGATTGGCTAACTAAGTTTATTGTATTAATACTGGTACAAAGAGCAACAGTTGAAAAAACGGTGAGGGCCTTAATGAATAAATTTTTTGCATACTTTGGAGCACCAGAAAAATTATTATCAGACCAAGGAACGCATTTTATGAACAAAACGATGGACGAGTTTACGCGATTATTCAAAATTGAAAAACTTGGGAGCACGGCATTTCATCCTCAGAGCAATGGGGCAATTAAACGCATGCACCACGTTCTAACAGAATACTTAAAAGCCTACATTAGTGAGACCAAAAAATGGGATGAACTATTGCCATTGTGTATGCTCACTTACAATACGTTGGAACACGAGAGCTCAGGCTGCACACCCTACAAGCTTACATTTGGTTAACAGGCGAATCTCCCGTCAAGCTTTAAGAAGCCAGAGTTGGGTCAAACATATACAGAGTTACTGCTGCAAATAACGGGGACACTCACGCAATTACGATGATTGGCAGCAATGACCCGAACACAGAACAAATACATATCAAAGTACTATTATGATAGGGCGCTGAACACGAATTTTTTTATCGAAGGTGAGATGGTGTATGTACTAAAAGAGCCATCTAAAGGGGAATTTGATGACCAATACGAGGGCCCTTACGAAATAGTCGGCATAGATTACAGGAACCATAATGTGAAGTTACAGAGAAATGAAGAAATACGGGTCTCACATGTAGACAAAATGAAAAAAGCTTGTGTATTGAATTCTTCGTGTCCGAGGGATGAGATTATAAGAAGAGGAAAAAAAGAAAAGTGAAAGGGACCAAGAGGCAACTTGCCTCCCACCCTAATAGTTACTTACGAATAATAGCATTATAGACGAATAGGGGGTAGAAATAGATGTAAAAATAAATACCACTTTTCTCGGGAACTCCTTTTCTTTCGCGGCGCGGCCCCTGGACGCGCCGCGAAGATTCATTAAATACAGGCATACGGGAGAAGACATTTAACGAAAGGGAATATATTACGTTCGAAATTAGCACAAACTGAGAAATTAAGGGGAAGAGAGAAACATGCAATATAAAAATAATAATAACAATCATAATATCATGATAATAAGAGGGAATGAATAAATAAAGTGTATTATAAAGTGATATTCTATTTTTATTTTCTTTGTTACTCTTTACATGAACGATGTATGAGAGGTGGGTAAAAATGGCGTGTGGCTCTATCTAACTAGCGTTAAAACCATGTTAATACAATTATCACATAAGTGTACACTTAGAAGACATACGCAGAACATACGCATATATATGTATATGTTAAAAAAAAAAAAAAACCTTTTTTGAGTTGCATATTTGTACGGCCGAGAGGAGCATGGAGGAACGATAAATAGGAATAAAAAGGGGTAACCGCAAGAAAAAATTTTCATCACACTTTTATCGTGGTCCACGAGTTCACAAACTAGGACAGATCTTCCTCTTCCCTCTTCCTTCCTTCTTCTTCCGCCCACCGTCAAGGACTATCCTGCCCCTGCCATGGTCACTCCCGGATAATAACAGCGCCCGTAAACGGCGCACGCAGTCGTCATGAGACAACACTGGATCGGCGGTTTCGTCCTTGGCGACGAACAGACCGTCCACTGGACCGTCCACCTAAGGTAATTCTTCTTTACAAAAGCATATAAGTGGCAACTATGACAAGAAGTAAATCAACTGATTATCGGTCGGCTGTCGAGAAGATAGAAAGCAGCGTTGAACTGCACGTCGAGTACCACCACCATGAAGGCCCGGTAGCAAGTACACCCAATAACAATAGTATAAGTCGCCCCGGACTCAAGACTTCTTCAGACTCCTTCGGACTCAGACAGTATTTCTTTAGCACGCGGCCGTTAAATGACGTGCGCGCCACCGCTGTCTCGTGGTCCTGGAAAACAAGGAGAAGCGGTACCCCTAAGGGGCACCGAACCTCACAGGTTCTAACACCTCCACAATATGGGTACGGCCGCAAGGACAAAGGAGCTACTTTGTGAGACCACCCTTGCTCACACAGAGGCCTCGGTACGCCAAAATAAGCGTACGGATCAACAACGAGCCGTGTACCCAACTAAAAAAAATTTTTTCTTAAACTTCAGGACCACGATATCCAATAATGTAATAGCCTTACCGAACCGTATAAGGGACAGTAGACGGCCGTGATATATATATATATATATATATATATATATATATATATTGCATACATACAGTAATAAAAAAAGGGGACAAGAGAAGATAATGTACAAGTAAGGGAAAATGAGCGAAGTATTGGTCCTGACGTAACATACTGCTCACTACGGAAAGGTGCGATCATAAAATCATCTACTCCTCCAAGCTCATCCCAACCAAAATAGGGACACACTGTAATACAACGCGGTACCTTCCAATGATACAACAAACGAATACATACACGAATGTCGCGAGAATCGGCGAAAACAACGCTGTAAACATACAGGTACGCATGTACCTAACATGCGACGTGGGAAAGAAAACAGAATTTTGAGCGAAAAAAGAAACTCCTAAGGAATAAGACTATTATGTACCTCATGTTTATAGTATACACATACATGGTGTAACAAATATAGATGTCCATAAGTATAACATTAATATTATATGCAACGATGTACCCTGAATGTAAAGACGGAGCCATACTCGCTACTTACCGTAATAACCAGTCAAGCCTTAATACTAGATTGCATTTAATAATTATTCGAAAAATATGTGTAATTAACTGTATGGCATGGGCATTTGTATTTTACACAGAACGTTAAAACAAAATAAAAATAAAGAAATAAAAATAAAAAAAGGAGGAAGGTAGAATTTTTCTCTCTCTCTAGTAGTTGTTCTCTTTTTCCTTAATCAAGGGTAACCTAGGGACCTAGAGGCTTACGATAAATGGGAGTGAGAAGAGGAAAATAGGATAACTTTTTTATGTTTTAGGGGTGAAACCACACTAATAGGAGGACAGCCGGGGGAGATAGAGCAAATTGAAAGAAATCCGGGGATACGAGTAGAGAATCTGGGCCCTATTTAATCAGTCGCGTCGACATGGAAGATAATATAGTATGTGGATTGGAATCAAATGGCCAAACAGACAGAGGCATTTCTACAAGCAAGTTGACAAACGAAATGGAAATGTAGGGTAACTATAAGGAAGAGGGATGAATGTGAAAAATAGGTAGAACGGGCTACTAAAAGAGTCCCAGGAGCCTTACGAAAAATGGAAACGGCGTACAGGGCAGTAGTAGGCCAAAAAGTCGATGATAACCAGATCGAAACGGTACAAACACTCGAGGGACAAGTAGCAGAGGCAGATAAGGAGAAAATACAGGAGCTAGTAAATTCAAACCTGACGCACACGACTGACACTACAAGGTACTTGAAAGAACAAATGAGGATTTCAACGTTCGGTAATCACGAGCAGGTTCTCCAAGCTATAAAGAGATTTGAAGACGAAGCAGGAAAGGTAACAGAAGAAGGATTGAGAATATTCACGAAAGTTATAGACGGATACGACAGAGTATCAGAAATGCTAAATTCGAGACAGCGACAAATATCATATATTTAGCGAGTCAAGGCGTGTTACACCTGCCGGAAACAGCGCTAGAGGTGATAACAGAAGCAGAAATATTAGCAGAACAATTTAGACCGGACCTTAGATTTTCGGGAAAAAAAAAACATGATGGGGGAAGAAATAGCAGAAATATCAAAGATAGCAACGATAGCGCTTGATAGAAAAATCATCTATTATATCGAAATACCGCTGGTTACAAGAGAGAGTCTAGACCTTCTCAGAATATTATTGTTACCGGTAGAACAGGAGGGATTAAATATGACGAACGTCGTTGCTTATCTCCAACCAACATATGAGTACATTGCAAGTAGTACGAGTGAAAAAGGATTTGCACCAGTAGCGCGGGAGACAGTGGAACAATGCAAGAAGTTAAAAAGGTAAGTGTGTGTACACGAATGGAGCCGACACAGAAAGTGGAGGAGGACCACCCTTGTGGGATACGGCTGATACTAGAAGAAACTGTAAAGAAACCGGAATAGTGCCCGATAGTACTAGCAAAATTAAAGGGCACATATTGGACACGTCTTCACGCGAAGAATCAACATGCGTTCAGCACCACGGAAGAGGAAAAGATACACGTACAATGCGATCACACTGAGCACAAAACATTTAAAGTAATGAAGGCAAGAGTAATAGACCTAGCAAAAGATTGCACAGCCCAAACATCGGAGACGAGATTGGACCCGAGTCAGCAGGAGCGCGAGAACCAGATAATTAAGTTTAAGATCTCAAATTTGAATCTGAAAGAAATAGCGTGGAAAATAAAAGGGGTAAAAGTAGATGAGATATTGGAACAAATAAAGATGGTAGTAGAGAGCGATGGGTTACAGGAGCTTGGTAAGCAAGAACATGGACCAGAGGATAGGTTGACGACGGGTACTAAACTGATAGACATAGTACAACTTATACATGAATTAGTACAGACAAAAGAAGAATTTTTTAACAGGAAGGAATATGCATGGTTAGCAGCTGAAATAGCTTTAGGGGCGGCTGCAGGATCGGTCGGGATTTTAAAATGGGGGGCCCCACTTATACTAAACTTATCTAGAATGTTTGCAGGAAGAAGAACCAGAAACAACGTCGCAAGAGATGAAAATTCGGGGAATTCTATGGCACTACAACCAATACTTATCCAAGTACGGGGTGAGCGGCGACAAAAAGATCAACCGACGGGCAGTAACAAACAGTTACCATAAGAAACAAACAAACTTTAGCTAAGTTAAAGGTAGAGCCTTAATACCTAAGCATTGACGATGTCTAGTAAAAAAAAAAAAAGGAAAAAAATCTATAGGTAAGAAAAAATATAAGTAAATAAATTTAAAAAAAAATAGTTAGTAGATACGTAAATAAGAACGGTTGATATACCTCTTGGTTCAATAATGCGTTAAATGGATGAAAAAAGAAAAAAAATGCGTATGTAATAATGATGATAATAAAATAAAAAAATAAAAAAGATTTTTGTCACGTTGTGTGGAAGACGCTGCGTGAAATGTAATGAATATAGTATAAAACAGAAAAGGAAATAAAAAAAAAAAAAAAAAAGAACATACAAAACAAAAGTTGTAAGTAAAATAAAACCGAAAGAAGGAAAATAGTAATCATAATGATGAAAATGAGTATTTATGAAACAACTCAAAAAAAAAAAAATATGTAAGTAACTAAGTAAATATTAAATTAGGTAATAAGCAATAAATGGTAATTAAATAATCATGAATAAAAATAAGACCCACAAGAGCATATTTATTAATTTATTATGTAAGAGGGAAAAGCGCAAACACGAACAATATGTGTAATAACACAATTATAAGCTTGCGGAAAACTAATCAAAGCCTGTAAAATAAAAAGAAACGAGGATGTTCATAGGAACACCTTATAAATTTTTCTTATATGATTAGCATACATTACAACACGAACAACATGATACAGACACTAATTAAACGATCATTCATGAGGTGGTATAGAAAAGAACGTTGTCGAGGGCGAAAACGAAGCGTCCTTGGACGTGTCACGTACAGTATGGAATATACTACGTGGGATGGGCCTCAGCTATTAGTATTAAAAAGGAGCCCAAGTGGGGGAAGGAAGAGCATAAACAGGGCCCGCTGCAGTGGCCACAGGGCTCTTGAACGTCGGGGCTAGAAGGAGGATAGTCGCAATAAGTAACTCGGGACCACAAAGCGCCTTCCCTCAAGAAATATAGCAATAAAGTGATTGATTGAGTTTAACTGCCACGTTGTTATTAAGCACCCCGAACCTTTAGAATCCCACGTAACATCTCAGTCTTTTTGTATAGTTTTGTTCTTTCTATAAGTCTGGCAACCTCCTTGTTACCTTAGAAATTGTGTGTCTTTATACTCATCTTGTGTTTAAAGAACTTTGTTCTTACTGTGGGTCCCGTGACCCATTTATACCCCCTAGTTTCTTCTCTTTAATTTTTTTTTATTTAGTACCTTTCTATTCAATCTTCTCTATTTAATTTTTTTCTTCATCTTTTTTTTTTCTTATTTTTTTGTATTTTTTCATGTTTTTTCTATTTCACTTAATTTTTTTTTTCATATCTCATTTCATTATATTTTTTTTCTGTGTTTTTTTTTTCAATGCATTTTATTTTTGTTTATTTTTTCAAATTTTATTTCCTATATTTTAATTTTTTTCCTTTTTTATTTTTTAAATGTTTCATAAGAATTAGAAACGACTAATTCATTAATGAGTATAAATTGGGCATCTCAACACAAACTCTTTTATGACGGATACTCGACTTCCTTAAAAGACTTTTTACAAAATATAGAAAATGGACGAACTCTTACAGGAGCCACTCGAGAACTTACATACCTTCGCATAATTATTTCTAGATTTAGAGGCAAAGCTCGAGAGAGTTTGATAGGTTTTATTTTTGCATCAATTGATCAGTTAAAAAAACATCTTAAAAAAATTTTCACCAACCAAATCGTATCATGAATACTGGGCAAAAAATTCTTATCTTCGTAGAATTACTACCATACCTGGAGTGTATAAAGGCGAGGCTATAGTATATTGCAAAAAAGGTCACTGTTATACAATAGCTATAAACACAGGAGATGAGCCGACAAAAATAAAAATACCCGTACAAGAACTCGAGCCTTTTGATGTCATAGAATCTGAAGACTTTTTCGACATTGAGTTCAAATGAAACGATTTCAACAATATAGGAGATCGCATTAAATTTATAATAGATGATCCAAAAAGACCTTATCACTTAAAAGCTAGTCCATTAGGAATAAGAAAAATTGGAGAAAACTACACTTACTTATTTTACATTCCAGGCAACCTGGCTTCTCGTACTCCTACTATCACACATAAAATACTTACGATAGACGACCGTCCTGTATATGTCAAAGAATACCGCTACCTCTTATTGTTGTACCAAGAAGTTAGAACTCAAATAGAAAAATTATTAGCTCATGGTACAATCGTTAAATTAAACAGCCTTTGTAGTAGTCCTCTCTGGACAGTACCTAAGAAACAAGGATCTAAGGGAACAAAAAGATACAACTTTGTATTAGATTACCGTAAACTAAAAAAAAAAACCATCTCTGATGCTTATCCACTACCAAACATTACTGAAATATTATAGAAAATTAAAGGCTCAAATTATTTCTTCATTTTCGATCTAGTCAGTGGATTCCATTCAACACAAGTTGACCCTTCAGATAAACATAAAACTGCTCTTAAAACACCTTACAGTCATTATGAATATGTAGAAATGCCACTTGGACTATGCAATGCACCTGCAACATTCTGAAGCTCAAAAATCGAACAAATATTAGACAATTATTAGGATAAGTGAACTAAAACCGTCGTTTTGTCAAAAATTTTGCAAGAATTGCAGAGCCTTTTACGTCCTTCTTAAGAAAAGGAAAGTAATTGGAATGGACAGATACTTAGCAAAAAAGCTTCCAAGAGTTCAGGTGAATATTATTTAAAGTATCTGTGTTAGCTTGCGTTAATTTAAATAAACCATTCATATTAATCACAGAGATCGCCTTATCGCGTATACGTCAAAAACTTTAAATAAAGATCAAAGAAAATATTATACATCAGAAAAAGAGTGCTAAGCAGTAGATGTAGCAGTATAATATTTTTGACATTACTTATTCGTCAGAAAATTTACGGTTTACGAAAATCATGAACCACTATCTTGGATTGAGTCTATTAAAGATCCTATGAGAAGGCTAAATAGATAGAAAGCAAGACTTTAAGGTTATAGCTATACTGATAAATACAAACCTCATAGACTTAATACAAACGCGGATGCCGTATTAAGAAATCTCATAAAATAGAATGAAGATAAGAGTAATAAAGATAATTCTTTGGACAAGAAAATATCATTAGAAGCTCGTTTGCTATCTATAAAATTTAAACATACTTATACTTCAATAGCTTGCCAAAATATATCGAAAACCAATCAGTCTCATTCCGATCCCATTGAAAGCATACAGTCAGCACCTAAAGTAAGAAAAAATAAACCTAGAGATACACTATCAAAAGTACCTCGGGGTATGGAAGGTAGACAAGGTAAAATAAATGCACCTACAATAGCGGAAAGTTGAAAGCGAGACTAAAAAAGGAGATACCAAGAGCTCAAATAAAAAATTCGTTATCTGAATCCAACACCACATCTATTTTACAATTTAGTCACATACAATCTGACGTGCCCATACCATTATAAGAATGATCACTTATGGCAAAATGCACTGACAGAAGAAACCCCTCAAAATATAATGGAAAAATTACGTGATGAAAGTTCGGGAATCAGTAAAATTGTAGAAATTATTAAAAACAATTTTTACTAAAATGAACTAATAGTCCAATCAAACCCAGTAAATCCCAAGCCAATGACGTTAATCAAAAATTTGTAACATTTCAACAAGATGAAAATTCTACTTCTTCTGATGAAAAAATTTTAAGTTGAACTACAATAATATCAAAATTTTAATCTACTTTTCAATGCTCTGTACAAGATCAGGTAAACTACAATAATAGAAATAAAAAGCAGTTATCAAATTCAAAACGTAAGTCTTATAGTAATAAAGATTGCGAAAGAGACAGATTTTCACTTTATGGTGGGATAATTACGATAAAAAAATCGAAATACCAATAACAGCATTTTTGAAGGGATAAGGTCTTTACCCACATCCCCTACTAAATGTCATGATGGCAGTTATTTAAATCAAGAACAAATAAATTTACTTTCATCGTCACCTCAAGACTCAATCTCTCCTACTACATTAAATAAATAGATCGATGGGACAATGAACGAATTTATTGCAAACGGAGATCCCATAAGAGCAAAATTTCAAATTAAATGACACAAAAATGGTCCTACCAAAAATACATTACAAAACTCTAATGATGAACTATACAGAAAAACTTTATAACCAATAGAACAGAAAAGTAGTGAGGTAAGAGGTGACAACCCTTCTTAATCAAAAAACATAGAAAATAAAGCTAATTACAATACTATGGAAACTTCCAATCAAAATATTTTACTGCAAGCAAGCCATACAGCAGCGTTAGAACCCATACAGCAAAATTGGAACGTAGCACGTAGCAAAAAAGTAACAAGGTATTTTAGTCCTATTAAAAATCTATCTAATATAACTTATAAAACAAACAAATTAACATTTTTAAGTACTCGTGATAATTTACCTTACACCAAGAATAATTACATCCATTTTATAACTGAAACTGTAGATTTAAAATACATAAGCAATAAACTACTATCAGATATAGAAGCTATAATTAAAGAAAAGTTATTAAATGCTTAACCCAAAATTGGAAGAAGTTTTAATTACGAAACATTGAAATCGCTACACATTTTCACTAGTCATACACAAAAGCTGATGAAATAAAATCTAGCATTTTACGAACCTGCTTTAAAAGTCTTGCATATGCTATAATGGTTAAGGAAGTTAACACTGTTCGTAGTTGTAGGAAAGGTGAGTTCATTGATAATATTTCTAGAAAAGAAATGCAATCAATTTTGTACAAAGAATTGCGTCATTTTTCCCTTACAGTAAAAATTTGTTTTGGCGCATGTTCTTATCGAACCGTAGAAGACAGAAAGTAAAAATAAGCACAATGTTATACTAGCTTATTTAGAGGTCGTAGAGAAGTAGTAAAACTTATAGACGAATGAGAGAAAAATATTATTAAAAGGGACTGCGCAATGACATTGCTAGATACATACAAAAATGTAAAATTTGCCAGAAACAAGAATTAGTCCACACAAAAATCAGAGAACCTGTGGTAATTACAGAAATACTGTCAGAAGTATTTCATAAAGTCGCAATAAAAACAGCAGGCCCTTTTCCACAAGGTAAACCTGAAAATAAGCACATTTTAACGATGCAATGCTAATTTACAAAACTTTTTATTGCAGTTCCTATTTTTAATATACAGGCAATGATTATTGCTGATGTTTTGACAAGATATTTTATTTCAACTTTCAACATTTGTAGAGTTATTCTCAGTGACAGATCAGAAAGTTTTATTAATCAAGTACAAGCAGGAGTATCAAAAATGTATAGATTCCGTTCAGCTCTCACTAATGCATATGACCAACAATCAAATGGTTTGTTAGAAAAAATAATCGCTATGTTAAACAATTTTTTGAGAACTAATGCTAAAAACGAAAATGACTAGGAAAAAACGGTTCCCTTCGCAATCGATGAGTATAACACTTCAGTTTATTCAGCAACAGGCTTTATACCTTTCGAACTTGTCCTTGGTAGACAGGCACGTTTTTCTAATCTACTTCTAGACAAATTCCAAGTAGAAACATACAGCTCATATGCTAGCGACCTTGCTCGCTGTTTACTAAACAATCTAACAAATAGCACGTGATAGACTTAAAACATTAAAGTTAAATACAAAATCACGTTATGACAATAGATCAAAGCCACATTTATAACGGAATTTTTAAAATTGAAGAAATGCATACTAATTATAACGTCATATTAGAATAAAGAGGTGGAAGAACAATGAACAAACATATTGACAAAGTATAACGAAGCTACCAATAATAAAAAAAAATCTCATTATTTTATTGTTGCAGATTGATCCGATCAATATGTTAAGTAAAAATATTATCTTTTTGCTTCTGCTAACGTTAAGGCCTGGTACAATAAAAATTAAGAAAAAGATCCCTACAAATCGTTACGACAGCATGATTTTAGTAAATAATTGAGGTATCTATTATGAATACATTAACGAAGTCAGACTAATTCATATTGAATGGCAAGTTACAGTAACGTTAGATTTTCATAGCATTGAAGGCCAAACTAAACTTTATCATGAATAGCTTGATACTAAAACCTCCGTTTTTAAGTTGAATTTAATTTGCGCACTATTGGGTGTACGATTAAATAATACCGCAATAAAAGTTAAATTAGGAGCTCACACATGGTTGTAGCTATCGGCTATATGTGATAGGACGGGTTCGAAGTCCAGTGTAAAACAAAACATATTTATATTGCACCCACAAATTTGTAAATAAAAAATATTTGTTACTATGTTTACCATATGTCAGATCCTTCATCGACCCAAAACCACACAGGGTGATAGTTGTATTGAAGCGTCTCCTTTTAATGATCTCCCGATAAAAAAAAAATGAAAAAAGGTTTATTTTCTCGTTTGCCTTTTCCCCTTTTTTTTTTGGTGTTCTTTTAATTCTTCTTTTAAAGTTGATATCCGCAATCTTTGATCAAAACTTTAATAAAGTTATATATATATATATATATATATATATATATATATATATATATATATATATAATACAGACCCTTGTGTCACCTGAAAATGGGAGGGGCTTTGATTCCATAAATAAGTGTATTAAACAGGTATTTCCTTTTTTTATTTAGTATCTAAATTAAATTTATTTGCGTCCTTAGGATTGTACAGATTTACTCAATATCATTTTGTTTTAATTACTAAGTACTATAACGATGATGAGACGAAATTTTCTCCTAATAAAGAATAACACCCCTTTTTCTTTATTTTTTATTTTAGAGTAAAAACCACGAAGGAAGGATCTCTTGTCAAAGAAAAAAAATAAAGATAATAAGAAAAAATGTTTTTTATGCTCGTTGCGCACTAATTAGATTTTTTGTATTTATTTTTTTGGATTACGATAAGTTCATTATCTTCTTTATCGACGTACGCGGGTAAATTAATATTCTATTTTATCCACTGGGGATCCGGTTGACGGTAAACTGACAAAACTCTATTACCGACCCTTGGCACTCGAAACAAAAAAAGCAACTGGGTTATACCAGAGCTTCGCCACTTCTGCATAAACTTTTACACGAAACAAATGTAGAGGTCTATATACTTGGTGCAGGTACTTCGTCCAAGGTCCTAGGGTACCGATATACATCGGTTTATCTTCTAGGTGCTTCTCTCGGACAATGCTCTCTCTGCGTCAAGGTATATAGATGTGTCTGCTTACGTTAAGCCAGTGCGCAAGATGGCTGATCATTGCGTAGGTGGACAGACTCTGGTTGGTTCGCCTCACCAGTTGTCAACGCGGTTAAGTCCCTGTGCGAAAATGGTTAGCGTCGGGGAGCAAAAGGTGCTCACTGAGTCCACTTTGCAAGAGTCAGTTGGCATCCACTTTACTTGGTGGAGTCTGACTCTACTCGCTTGGTCCAGGGGGGGGCTTTGCCGTATCTATTTGAGCCCTATATCCCCTTGCTTCACTTCTTTTGTTTGTAGGTTTTTCCTTTTGTGGGTGCTCGCACCCTAGTGGCTTGCTCTTCGACTATGTTCGCGCGCGCGATTTCTTAAATTTTAACTAAATAAAAGAAATTAACGGAATTTTTGTTCACACATTAACTATCCAAATTAAAAAAAAAAACTAAATTTTTGGTGTGAAAATTACTGCCATTGCAATACCGTACTTGAACAGGGTACTAGAGAGCTTAAAAATCAAGAATACTTATAGAATTAGAAAAAAAATGAAGACGTAACAAAAAAGTCATAAAAAATTTGGAAAGCTTAACGTAAGAAGCATGCTGATTAGATGATGATAACAGAAAAATTGAGTATAAAATAGGCGTATAAGAATGGACTTACTTTTTCGAAAAATTCCTATTTTTTATACGTAATTCTTATAAAACGCTTATCACTGCAGTGAAAAGCACGTCACAAGGACACCTACATACACTCATGATACAAAACGAGTTACTATAGAAAAATGGTAATGAAATTAATTTATACAAAAAAGAGCATACGGTTCCATAGGACAATTCAATCGTAACACTTAAACGCCTGCACGCACCGTCCACAACAAACGCAGTAATAATAAAAGGTACATGAGCAATTAATTTTAGTTTTTCACTAATAAGTAAAGAAAAATTTAGTAAATTTGTTTATAATTGCATTAACGATTACAAGATTTAATATTAGTGACCAGATATGTCCATTTTTAAAGATAATATAAAATATCCTTGTGAATTCTCTTTCTTTATAAGCCCATTAACAGAAGCTGTAAGAACTTGTCAAATAGCAATATATAAGTTAACAGAAAACGATTGGATAAGACTAAAATTCACTAAACAATGGTTATATTTCACACAAAATGCTACCTCAATCCTTTAATCACCCAATCAACTAAAATTAGATTACAAGGTACAGGAAAACTAATGATCAAGAGTCATTGTATTATTCATGCTCTCAGCTACACCCTGTATGGAGTCATAACACTAGAACTGAAAGAGACTCATAACTAGAGATCAGAGCTTTCCTATAGTTTAGTAAATTTGTTGAACCTTCCTGATATCAAAACAATCAAAATCATCAATGATGACTTTACTCTTGATGTACAAAAGGGAGAAAAAATCGAAATCAATAAATGGGTAAAATTCAAAAATGTACTAACGTTTAGTAGAATAAAGGAAACCTTAGAAGATAGAGCAATAAGAAAACAAGTAAACTATCAAAATGCAGCAAATAATTTCTGGAAGCCTAATAATGAGTTCAATTGTTATTTTGATAAGACGCATTTTAAAATTAAAAGAGAAATCCACTAATTTACCACCATTTGTATATAAAGCCTAACCAAATAAATTAAATGAGCCTCAAATTCTTATAACAAAACATAATACTCCAAGAAAATTACGAAAAATTAACAAAAATGCACCACCACCCATGCCCGACAGAACAGCAGATAATTACTTGCCGATACAAAGTCATTAATAATTTATTAAATATGTTGACATATAAAACGGTATAAAAATACCTCGTAAGAAAAAAAAGTTATTATGAATAAATAAAAAAGATACCAGCATTAATGAAAAACAAAATATCACCGTGCCAACTAAGTAGGTCGCTTAAAACTTCCAATCAAGTAACATTTTCTTCTCATTGAAACAACTACTATTGAGATAAGAAATAAAATCTAAGCAGAAAAAGCTTGATACCAGACCCATACATATAAATTTATAGGTTAATAATAATAAACATAAACAAGTCTTCTTAATTTTTTTTACAAACCTTATCTAAAATCAATATTTAATTGTAATTTACAAGTTATAAATCCATTATTATGTATATGTAAATAATATAATTAAAAAATTTTTTTTCTTCCGTATTGAAATCCTAATTAACTTGAGTAGAATTCGAAATGGCGATATCAACCAATATAAAAAGGTCGCAGTTCATACTGTCCATCAATACGGAAGACAGGATAGGTCAGAAAACAAATAACAAAGTCATCAAATAATGATCTTAAATTATACACATTACTTTTACTACCTAGAATTCCTAGCAAAACGCGTCGACATTCTTACCAATGTAACATCTTGTGCCTTTTAAAATTAAAGGAAGTCCGCTCTACAGACTCATCAAACGCTTTGAACTCAGACCTTCAGTAGAATCTAGCAGTATTAACATTAGAGACCTGAAAAAAAAAAATAGAAGTTAATAAACAAAGAAATAAACAAAACATTTTTTACTGTAATGAATTAAACCATTACCAACACTATCTCTGATAAACCTCCTAAGATTAAATCTAATCGAAGTAACTTTGAAATTTATCCAAACCCCTGTCTCTACGAAGAGGTCGTTTGACATATGATTAACTCGCCTTTTTTCCTGAAGTATTCTACCACACCAATCTAAAAAAACAAAAAAAAAATGGAGATCGATTGAAATGAATGAATTAACAAGCACTATCACAGAATTTTTTTTACAAAACTCACGTTTAACAACACAGCACCTCGCACCATTTTTCAAAATTTATTTAGAAAAGCACTGACAACAATTAAACAAGTAAATTATTATTTACTAGTTATTACTAAGGTACAAAGAATTCTTTGTACCAGAAGAAGGATAAACAAAACAAAAATTATAAACAAATTAAAAAATGAAATAAAATCAATTATCCACAAATTGTAATACTTCAGTAACTAGCCTGCAAACTTACTGACATAATAAAAGTTACCTTTGTTTTACCCAGGTAAAAAGAAATAACGTAACAAAAAAATTTGCATAAGTGTATATATATATATATATATATATATATTTTACTCATAAAATCAGTAGTTATATAACATTATTATATTGAATTTCCAGAGATACTTTAAGTTTTCGATCTCAATCCAAGAAGGTCTACAAGGAAATAAGCAATGAAAAATTTAGTCACATCGCTCATCAATTAAATACTTCAATCAATGAACTAAGAATATATATATATATATGTACTATCAGGGCTCTGCCCCTCTGTGCGCTTCGCGCGCCAACCCCCAGCATACAATTTTAAAAGTTTTCAAAAGGTCAAGCTCATTTTTCAAGTGCAACAGCGATTACAATAATGGAGTGTGACAAAAAGATTTATCTTTATTTATCTTTATTAGGCACAATTAATTTAAATTCATAAGAAACTTATAAACACGCTTAGTTGTTATGCATTTTTTGAATCCAAGACTTATTTTTATTAACATCAATAAATCGTAGAGGCAATGGGGTAGACTGCTGAGCTTTAAGAAAAACTCTTTAATTGTACCTTTGTATAATGAATATTAGAGAAAAACATGCTAAGTTTTTTTTAAAATGACATTGTATTTTTTGGACAAAAAGCACCTTAGCGTCTTTCCCGTTTAATATGTGCATAAGCAAACGATACTGTTATTCAGTACAAACAAAATGTTGCTTAACACGGTCAAAATCTGAGACTCTTTTGATTTGAGTTTTTTATCAACTCCTTATGAATCAAGTGAGTACGTACTAATACTTCGATAAAATTTTAGAATTGAGAAAAAGACCTATAATTTTATTATAAGAACTAATTTAAATTAAAGTCTTATACATTTTAGTTCGTTGAAGGTTAGAAAAAAATAATATAGTTTTCAATATTCTCTGCTTTGAATCTTATACACAATTCATTAAGATCTTCTCAGAATACTGTTCTGAGAATAATCTATTTAATGTTACACCACATGATGCTTTCCCTTTTTTAAATTGTAAATCCCGAATTTCATTAATGTTTGTGAACTTTGGTGGTGAAGCCATTTCTATTTATACCTGTATAATCAATATGTGATTTTAGCATTCATAACTGATAAGTATTTGTGTCATTTAAGGCAAGACACTTGTACTTATCCTGATACAGGTAATCAATCAGTTTCGAAGGAGGTTTATCTCTCCTACATTATTTGTTTATTGATTAGATTTTAAACAACGAAAGGTTGTTATTACTCAAATAACATATGAATAATTTCAATTTTGTATAACATAAGCTTAACATTATTTTTGTTTCTGTTATGCATTCTACATTTTATCAATTGATATAAGTAGTTAGAAAAAATTTCTTATTTCCAGATCAAATGACAAATATGGAAATAATTTTTTCACAGTATTCCAAACGATTAATTAAATTAATCGTTCGTTCTTTGTACTATTAAAACCTTGTTTAAAATCAAACTTAATATTTTTAAAATTTTTAAAAATAAACAATATAAAAGTTTGCGTAAAAGGTGACGGACATGGATTATTTAGAACTTTTTCTTATTTTCTGTATAATGACAAAGGTTTTTATATTTGAGGTTGTTCCTGAGTAATTAGGAACGTTTATCACACATACCGTTTTCTGTACAATGTTCCTGAAATTTCAACAGGATGCTAGTAATTATGTGAAAAAGCCGCATGTAAAATTCAAGATCATTTCACAACACCGTTTTTTAAATATCAAAGGTTAAAAAAACTTTAATTTAACATGTAACTTCATAAAGGAGTCACATAAAAAAAGAATTTATAAGATAATGGTGAGTATAATTTTTCCAATTTTTTTGCATGACGCAATACTAAAATACTGGTCTTACTTTTGATTTTCAGAGAGATTGTTAAGTTATTTTTGCAGTTAAATATAAAAAGCAGTGTCAGACGCCTATGTATAGGTATACAAATGATTATTATCAAACGAAAAGAAAACGATTATTATCAAAATGTTGAAATTAGTGATGAATATATTAACATATTGTCAAAAAATGGGACTTATGGTACATGGATAAAAAATTAGGAGTTTCTTAGATTTATTTAATGTTCACGTTATAGTAAATTTATCGAACAACGATATTCAAATATAGGGAAATTCAAATAGTAATGTTTTTTTTTGAAACATTGATGCTGATCAGTATAATGTATCAGATTCTTAGAATCCTAAAAAACTTTTATTCAAATCCTCAAAAAATGAAAATAATATTTAAACAGAATTTCACGATTTAATAAGTAAGACGTTAAACATAAAACAAAACAAAAGGTCTTGTGATAACTTAATAGTTATTTATATTGAGCCTAAGCAATTCAAAAACTCACTAAATAATAGTTAATATTAAACAGACGGGAATAAAATGTTTAAAGTTTTACTTTTTTTTTTGTATAATAAATACTATTTTTTTTTTAGAACAAGATTAATGATCGTTAAAAATGTCCTGAAAAGATTGAACTTTTGTGTTGATTTTATTGTTGGAAAGGAATATTTCAAAAATATAAAGGATTTAGAAAATTACTTTGAATCAATTAATACCTCAGGGACTTAAGGTACGTCAATTAAAATACAAAATTTTGTGGATAAAATAAATCTTCACATTACAATTGCTGCTCAGAACTTTATTAATGTGTTATGTTTTTTTGTAATTGTTCAAATAATTTAAAATAAAACATTTATTTCTCAGAAAGTGTGGATTCAAGTACATGAAAGTTGTTATGTTATCAAAATAATGGTATCAAAAAAAGACTACAAAATCTTACATTTATTAAATTATAAAAAAAAAAAAAAACTCAATATCAAAAAAGTAATAATATATCAAATAAGAAAATTTGAACCAATTTTTAAGTAGTACTCATAATAAAAATAATGATTTATTAGTAAATTCTGCGTTTTATGATGAACTGAGTTATAAGTGCACGTATTGTTCAGCAGTATTTTGGCCAGAGGAAAAAAAAATTAACGTGTTGTCATAAGGAAAGAATTTGTCTTAGTCCGTTGAGTAAATATGAATTAGGATTAAAAGAACTCTTACTTTGTGATAATAGTCTTAAAATACTTATCAGGTACTACAATAATTTCCTGAGTTTTGCATCTTTGATAATAAGAGTAACAGAACAAAAAGAAAAAGGTACATTTATTTTTAAATTTCCAGGACAAATTTTTCGTTTTGCGCAAAACACATTGAATTTTGATCTTACTGAATAACCAAAAATAGTCAGCTATGTATATATGAAGAAAATGAAATGGTTATTCATATAAGGTTAAAATCTCTAAATAGTAATAGAATTCTCAAAAAACATATCGAAAATTTAACAAAAATTATTAAAGAAATTTCTATAGCCAAAAATACAAGCATTAACATTAAATCACGAATGTAGAAAAACTACCAAATTATAAAATGATTTTTTTAAGAAAAACCAGCCAGCCAAAACATTTATACAATAGACCATTGACAGCAGAATGTAGTGCTATTACAGTTTTAGACTCTGGACTACCAGAAAGTTTCGATCTTAGTGTATACCTGAAAAAATTACCCGATAATTATTCTAAGGAAACATTTTTTAACAAGCTGTCTCATTTTATCGATTCCATTAGATTTCCATTATTTTTTTCCTTAGACGATTAAGTACGGAGTACCGGTTATTTTAACAATTACTTAAATAAAAGCGAAAAACTGACTATGGTAAAACATTATTTCTACAGACTGTTTTACAGACCAAATAAAATAAATTTTAATCTATTATTATACGAGCGACGGCTGACAAAACAATTCTCTATTCATTCTTTCGTTATGATTGAATTTAACCGTTTGAATTATTTAAGATGTAGTTAGAAACATTTAATAAAAAATTTTATTAAGGCTTATTTAATGCAATTGTTAATAGTGCATCCTACATTTTAAAAAATTTCAAGACAAACGAAAGAATTGAAAATCTTTTTATACTCCCATCAACATTCATTGAAAGTTCAAAATACATGCAGAAACATTATCAAGATGTTATGTCTATAATGAGAAAATGTAGTAGACAAAATTTATTTATAACAGTAACATGCAATCATAAATGGAAAGAATTAAACTTAATTTTATCAAAATTTTTTTAAAATACAACACAGAATGATATTCCAAACTTAACTGTTGGACTATTTTACTTAAAATTAATGTAAGTTTTAGATAACATCATTAAAAACGATGTATTCAGTTAAGTATTAGCATACGTCTATACCATCGAATTTCAAAACGTGGTCCACCTCATGCACATATTTTAATAACTTTGCATCCTGATAAAAAAAATGTTACACCTAAAAAAATTGATGCAATTATTTTAGCTGGAATTCCTTCTGGTAATACAAAGCTTACGAAACTAGTAATTAAGCACATGCTTCCTGGAGCTTCTACAGAACACAGTCCTTGTATGATTGATAAAAAATGTACAAAAAATTTCACCAACTTCTTAATAAATGTAAATTCATTTCAAACGAATGGTTACTCTAAATATAGAAGAAGAAATAATACTTCCAAACAACATGTTTATAAAATTTGGAGAAAAGATAGAATATAAGTAGATAATTTAATGGTTGCACCGCATACTAAATTTTCGTTAATAAAATATCAATGTTACATCAACGTCAAATTGTATGCTTCGATTTAAAACATAAAATATATTTATGACTATATGCATAAAGGTAGTGACCGAGCTTACATCAAAATTCAAAAATTGAAAGACCAAGATACGGGAACATTTGATAAAATTATTAGTTACGTTGATGCTAGATATGTAGGTCCAATGGAAGCAGCTTGGAAATTGCAAAAGTTTGTAACTGATGGTTGAAGTCATACAGTTGTATATTTAGCTGTTTACCGTAAAAATAAACAAAAACTTGTAGTTAAAGAAAATAATATTGAAACTGTCATAGAAAACTACCAGACACAGTCAACAGTTTAGCTCAAATTTACTAAACATGATGACTTTGCAAAATCCGTAAAGTATGTAAACATTTCAGAAAACTACATTTTTAATAATAGATTGAAAATTTGGTACAAAAGAAAAAGTTTAATAAAAAATACTGCAATAGGAAGATTAAACATTGTATCTCCACAAGATTATGAAAGATTTTTTTTTCAACTTGTAATAAATGAAGTAACTGGTTCAACATCGTTCAAAGATATTAGAACATATATAAAAATAATTTATGGAGCTTTTAAAGGTACTGCAATTGCAATGGGTTTCAAAGACAATAATTATGATATTGATGATATTTTAAAAAAGCAATTTCTGTTGTGTTTCCAAATAAATGAAGACGTTTTTTCGCTTGGTTTTTAATTTCAGAAAACGTTCAAGGTAATAAAATATGGAACGAATACAAAGAACTTTTTACGGATGGTTTGCCTAATAATAAAGATAATTGAGCTCTTTCACATATTAACTAAATTTTAGAATCACTTAATAAATCATGTGAATGCTTTAGTTTACCTACACCAAAAAATATGAAAAGTAAAAAAGAGGATATTGATAATGAAATACGTTTTAGTAAAGAAATGTTTAATTCGATGTATAAAAGTTTAAGTAGTGACTAGAAAAATATATTTTATATTATTTGCGAGCAAAAATACAATATTTTCGTTATAGATGGTCCTGAAGGGTCAGGAAAAACTTATTTTTACAAAACGTTAATTAATTTTTTTTATTTCTCAAAGTAAAAGAATCATTTCAATGGCAGGGACTGGCATAGCATTAATTTTGCTTCCAAAGAGGATAACGAGAGACAATAAAATCATGTGAAATAGTTAACAGAACGTGAAGAGATTTATGTCATACTAAAAGATATTTTTAAAATAAATTGATTATTTTAGGAGGTAATTTTTGTCAGATTCTCCCAGTGATAAAAAATGATAATCGAAAAATTATAATTGAGCGAAGTATTACATCTTTATTTTTGTGGAACTCATTATAAATTTTGAAATTAGAAATCAATATTTGTTCTAACTATAAAAAATTTTCAAAATTATTATTTGAATTCGAGAAACGGGAGATAAAAACTTTTAACATTCCTAAAAGTTGTATCTCAAATGATACATGTTTTTAAATATTTTCTAAAATCTACAATTGTTCGATGAATAGCGTTATACTTACATCGCATGAGGAGTATACCTTTTATTTAAATAATACAATTCTTAAATAATGAACTGGAGAAATTTAAATTTACTTCATTATAGAGAACGCAACTCATAAAGGAGCTAATAACTCTGACGATAATATTTATTTAAATTTTCTGGAGAAAATGTTGAACAATATTCGTAAAACATTACCACCTCATGAGCTTAATCTAAAAATTGATATAGTTGTAATGTTACTGAGAAATTTAAGGATGTCAGATAGATTTTGTAATGGGACACGCTTACAAATCATAAGATTATTACAGTATAATATAGAAGGAAAAATTATAACTAGAGAAAAAATAAGAAAAGAGTCTTTATTCTAAGCATGACTTTAGAGACAGGAAACTACTCAATATTAACTTTTATTTTGTATTGTGAACAATTTCCAATCGTTGTGGCATTTGCTATGAAGATGAATGAATTCTAAGGTCAAAGTATCGAAAATGTAGGCTTGTATTTAAAAAACACCTTATTTTCTCATGAATTATATGTGGCTCTATCAAAATGCAAGAATAAAAATGATTTATTTATTCAAATGAAAAGGCAAAAAAACACAGAAATAGAATATATTGTTTTGAAAGAGATTTTTACATAATTTATCGACTTTACTTGATGATTTTATAGACGAATCAGCAATACTTATGGCAATAAAGTAAAAGTTATTTATGAATATTTTATCATTTAACAAGTGTACATGACATGACGTATATTTTTTTATGATGATAATTTTTATTAAAGAAATTTAATTTTGAATTTTTTGGCATAAAAAATCATGCATTTTTTAAATTAAATTTATTAAAATGTAATAGCTTAGTATAAATATTGTATCAAAATTATTATAGCTATTTCTGAAACATTAATTTAATTTTGTTATCATTAATAATTTAAATTGCAGTCACAAAAATAAATCTCTATTTACTGATTTACAACATAAAAATACAACAATAATTATTTTTAAACACGTATAAGTTAAAGCAATATGTATAAGACATTCTTTTTCTTTAAATTTAGATAATGTATATAAATAAATAAACGAATATATACATATATATATATATATATAATATCTTAATACATTTAAAACGTGTATAAATTTAAAATGTACATAGAACAAGTACACATGTGTATCATTATAAATGTTATCTGCATTTCCGATTGGGAGCAGGGAGTTCTATGTCTTTATGGTTATGATAGAGCTTAATTTTATAGGTTATTGAGTTAATTTTTTTGAATTAGGCGATACTTCCATGGTTGTCATTATTTAATAATTATGTAACGTTTTACTCCGTACATGTAGTTGTATCATGTTGTATATATGTACATATAAGAAAAAATGAATGTTACATTAATTTAAAATAATAGTAGCACCAAAAAAGTTGAATGCACCAAAAACCTCATACTTATTAATGAACTTCAAAAATTTGATAATCATAATATTACAATTTTTGATAAATTATTTATTAACATTATAACATAATTGAACATGGGTTTTCTGTTTCATCTATATGTATAAAGTCGATCTATTGGCCTCCTTAGTTGTGTGAAAAAATAGATGAAAATAACCATTTTTAAAACTAATTAAAACGAATATACATTATTAATAGGAGTAATTTATCCTTAATTGAAAAAGTTGTAAGGGGACAAAAAAATGGTGTAGAAAGGCTTTGGGAAAAAAGAAAAATAGTGTAGGGGTCTGTGGGGGGATGAGAAAAATGGTGTGGGGGGTCTGTGAGGGGATAGTAAAAATGGTGTGGGGGGTCTGTGGAGGGACAAGAAAAAGTGTGTTGAAGGCTGTGGGGGGTCTGTAAGGGCTTTCAAGAAAAAATGAGAAATCTTGATTTAGAGGTAAAAACTTTCGAATTTTTAGCTTATTTGTGGGGGGGTACATGGGGGGTATGTCAAGGATTTGTGGAGGAGATGTGGAGGCTGAAAAAAGGAGTGTGTATGATTAATCAATAATTTTTCCCCACAAAAAAAAAAAACAAAAAGAAATTGACATCTATAACGATATTATAATAGTTCGTTTCATCAACTCGCGTTAATTATCTATCAATCTGTAGTTGCTGAGGGTAAGAACAGTCTGAGAAGGGTGGTATTATATCAAGAATTAATACAGACGAATCATATTATAACTAAAACCACTATCCATCCGTCAAATTTAGACTAGACGCATTATAAATATACAGTAAGCTTACATGACAATAGGAGTTTATACATTACTTTGATGCACGTGTATAATAGCTTAAAGGTGAATGTTTCATAATATGATGACATATAATACAGTCAGCTTCTTTGTAAAAATGCACGTATGTATTGAAATTGTACGTATTACGTATAAATGCATAAATCGTATTGTATGTATTAATGAATTATTCACTGGCGCATTGGTTGTCCATTTCTAATAACGTATACTATTTTATGAATTTGTAAGTTAACCATCATTTTACTATATTTATAGTTAACTGTTAAATCCACAGAAGGATTAATTTAAACTTTGTAAACTTATTTGTCACACTTGAACTTGTGTTTGGCGTTTTTTTTGTGCCTTTCATCATTGCTAATCCAAAAAACTTCATCGCACTTGTCAGAAAATGTGACTTGTACTGTTGCATTGTTATTTTCTAATATATAAAATCATAATACGTTACATCACCGTGTAAGCCTACTGTTTTGCTGTTAACGCAGTCTGCAAGAGCATCGATCATTGGTTGACCTTAT
The DNA here is from genome assembly GCF_036245765.1 of Copidosoma floridanum. Lineage (NCBI taxonomy): Eukaryota > Metazoa > Arthropoda > Insecta > Hymenoptera > Encyrtidae > Copidosoma > Copidosoma floridanum. The sequence goes on along the minus strand of NW_028321890.1, from coordinate 8,130,660 downwards.
TTAACCAAAGGCCTCTTTTACTCGCTTTGACGCTGTTAAAACTCACCATCGAGAGGAAAAATTGCTCTTATAACGTCTATCACCTGTCCTCTAAGGTTTTAGTCTATTTCTCACTTTCGTGACTCACGAGTACCTGATACACGTAAGGCATAACGTGTGGGCTGAGGCAACTCAGGTGCAGTTCGAGAGTATCAATGATATCGGACCACGATAAGGAGCGACGTACAACGAAGAAGGCTCACCGAAAGTGGTTCAGGCAATAGCAGAGACAGCAGAAACCGTAACATCTTACAGGCCACGAACTCATTCATGTAGTTTAAGTAATCACTGGAAATTACTGAACAAAGCATTAGGAAACTCTAAAGCAGCAGTAACAGATGTCACATTAATCAGTAATAGATGTAAGTTGTTAGTTTACATCAAAATCTTGTAAAAGTGATCTGAATAGAATGTATTTAAGAGATTTATTATTTTTTTTTTTTATAAAAGAATAATTATTTTGACTCGACTAAGAAGAACAAATAAATCTCACGAGCTTAATCCTAAGAGAACTAGGAATAACACTTAAATAAAACGGTTAAGACTATACTTTGAACAAGTGCAGTCATAACATTATTACATAAATAATTATCTCGTTGTATACTTCAAACAGTTGAGTACTTCAAACCGACTTGATTATAGAACGAACATGTATATACTTTTCTGCTGTGCAAAAGTGTACAAATACATTATTATTCATTGAAAAAATACCTGTTCTTTTAAGCTATACTTAAAAATAATTCACACAGTACAGGAGGCAATAAAAAATGCTAAATCACCTAAGCTTTCTTCATTGCCTCCTGTAGTATGTATACATTACTTTGCATGCAGCTAGAAAAAAAAGTAGTAAATCACGTCTCTAGGGTAAACAGTACAAATTTAAGAGCACAAGGAGTGTTCTTTTTGTACATACGTGCCCAAGTCATGTGTATGATTTTTCTATCCCAGAGCAATAAATGCCATGTGTGACCTAAGGCCTAAGGGCAAAGAGCCACAGTTTTACTGCGCGCTTTTAGTAAAAAAAATAATACTTATACGCGCCTTTCAGAGGTTTGAAAGAAAAGTTTGAAATGTAGAATCGCGCCAAACAAAATATTTGATATATTTTATCATATCAGAACTGCACATCAATTGTTTTAAAATTTTTTACCAAGGGAGATTTTCGAGAGAAAAAATTATGAAATAATGTCAGTTTAAGACGGTCTCTTACGAGACATCAAAGATTAGTTGCCTTTTAATTAATAGTTAGGGCACATTATAAATGTGTTAGATCAAAAACAGTGAGTGCTTGAGTACTCAAGTATGATGTTACACTTCTATAAAATTTTATGGAAAACAATATAACTTCGAGTAAAAAAATACCTTGTATAGAACAATATTGTGTTCAGAGGTGGTGCAATAATCGTGGAAATTAGTATACCTACGTTGATTCGGTATAATTTTAATAAATAAGTAATGAATTTACGATTATAAACAATATATCGGGGCACAATACAACAAAAATAATATATTTGCTGACCAGTTCAAGACTGTGCGCTTTCATTAAATCTTTCAGTGATTTTAAAACAACTTCCTACTATCTACGCAGATAAGATCTGTCATATCACGCTGACATCTATCACATACGATTCGACACTTATTCCTAGTCCATATTTAATGTCAAAAATGTAACTAAAAAACCATCGTGTAGTACAGCTTTTGACTGTACCATCCTCATATGTATGTAACATTGAAAATAATGGATATTCAACATGTAACCTTATAAAGAAATTTTGTTTAATGGTATTTATATAATCTGTAAAAATCTCCCTTCTTTTTGGGTACATAACATAATATTTAGATAAACTTATCAAATTTTTAAGTAGACCTACAAATTGGTTTCTAATTGAGTTAAGAAAGAGGGGATCAAGTATTCGTAAAAGCACATATGTGAGTACACAGTAAGAAATGCTTTACAAAATTACTATCGGATAGTAACTCTTCTTTACTATCCTGAGCACAGTGATTATGATACTATATTTTGAACATCGTCATTTCACTAACAATGTATTTATATTACTATTCACTATATTCACTATTAAAATTAATATGCTGAGCATAGTGAAATCTATGCTTACCATACCAATTTTACTAGCTGTATGATAAATACAATCGGCTATTAAAATTACAAGACAATGGAGGTTCTACGTTCTGATAGTTAAAATACGCTTAACATCCCTCGGAAAAATACGAGATGATAGTAATATTACGCTTCGATGGTAAAAGTACAGTGATCCAAATAACATGAGATAGTAAAAATAATATCTAGTATTAAAGTTACGTGCAGCTATTACTCTTGATGAGCGTACAGAAATCTTGCATTGACTGCAGTGTACATATTTATATATATATATACATATTACCTAATTTACGGTTCGTGCTTTGTGTTCTTGCACTGTTATCAATAATTTTGGTAAGGACTAAAAGTAAATTTCTGATGAGTGCTTGTACAAATTCGTAATCAGTAAGTATTAGATATATTGTATATCTAGCAAAAGCATTCAAGAATGTAAACACTTGTCAGGTTATGTATTATTCTATTACATCATGAGTATACACCTTAGTAGACTAATAGCTAAATATTTCAGATTCCTACAAATTATCAGGTTTCCAAATTGTGATGAGAGTAGTGGCTAGTTGAGATTTCCGACCATCATATTGAATGTTAACAGTACGTTTGAATTTATATAGCTCAGTGTTTATATTAATAAAACAATTCTTGGTAAAAAAAAAACTTTCGTAAAAAACTTCTTAAATATTTTAAATGGAGTCTTATTAAAATTTTTAAACAAAAATCAGTACATCTATGAGCCCATGCAGAACTAGAAAAATTGTATTCAGACACGGTAATAATGATATTTATATAAATGTGAAAGCAATGCGTGTATGTACATGTGTATATATATACCGTGAATAAATAATAACATAACCCTTTTTTTTAGTGAAAATGGAGCTATCAGTAGTACGAGAGTGCTTCTTATACCAAAGATTTGACTTTTCACTTGGGGTGGTAATATTACTAAGCGATCACAAAAAACTTCTGAAGATATGGGCTTCACTGAAAATTACTATGTTGAATTTTAATTTTACTATCTGGAAAAAACATTTTATAAACCAACTGTAAAATCCCTATGCTGAGCATACGTCTTTACTTTACCTACATTGAGCATAGTAATTTTACTACAGCATTTTTTAGTGTTCATACACATAAGTAAAACAGTTGCTAGCCCTTTAAGTACTCAAGTTCATACTTTACGCCCTAGTGGCACAATGTAGAGCTCTTTTTTTGTATCTAAAATAGTTGATTTATCAAATTCAGGCAATAAAATATGTCGTTAAAGTAACTACACGAAAACAGTACTGTTAAAGTGCAGACTACGCCAAGAAGGCGTGTGATCATGAGGAATAATATTATTGACACCATTATCAGGATACTGCAAAGAGCAAGATATCACTCACAGGCAACGTAGATCAAAGTGAAAACTATCTTTTATTTCAAGCATTTCACGAATGGTAAATCGTTTTTGGAATATAAATGGCTTGAATAATATTTATAATTGAAATTCATTAGTATCTGTTGTTGCAGCTCCATGTCGAGTGCCGATTATATCAGGTATCATAAAAGTAAAAATTAGATAAATCAATCGGCTACTTTAGTTAGATTAAGTGTTATTTTGATACTATAAACCAATAACAAGGACTTAGTCATAGTATAGTTTCTTTATAACTGCAAAATAACTAGAATAACAGTATTGCATAATTAATGTAAAATCTTTTTTTATGGTTCGAAATATTACACTATAAAAATTAAGAGCAAATCGAAGTGCAAAATTACCAGTTAGCTTCAATGTAAAATAATTAATTGTTTATTTAGCACATTGTCAGAAGTTAGTTTCATACTATTTTGACCATTAAACCTATATAAGTTTACAGAAAATAATCAACTATTAAGGAGAAAATTTATTATTTATACGTTTTGGTTTTATTGCTGCAATTTTTAACTTAAAAGAATCAATAAGTAAATGCACTGTAATAATTAACTTTTTATCAGCTTGATCGCATCCAGTCATCCTAAATATATAAAATACTACTAATCATGGCAGTAAAGCTTATACTGTTCGCCAAACTAAATGCAGACTTTACAATTCATTAATTAAACCATATGCTATTAATAAATTTAAGATTTAACGTAAAAATTATCTAGATATTGTAAATGCTGCGAGAAATTAAGTGCTGTAAATACCGTAAATATTGTATAAAACCTTAAATGTTATATGTAATATAATATTATATTGTATAAAACTATTGTAGAAAAGAAAGAATTGTTATTTCCAATTTCAGTACAAGGAATCAATTAAAAAGAGCCTGAGCCTCACAAAACTGCGAGTTATTATTTAAAACAATATAGAGATACTTTTACAGCAATGCATTTCATAAAACTCAGTATCAATCACAAAATGCAAAATAACTAATTATATCCGATTGCTAAAATAATATTTAAAAATCAAAGCAGCCCGTCCCATTGTTTTTTAATGCATGAACTTAATAAACATGGTGCCGTTGGCCTTTATTAATTATAAACTACTACCGCAATAGCCTTCTTAAGACATTCCTCCCCTATCTGACAATCGTCTTTATAAAATGGAGCGATTTTTAGTGCGAACTATTTATTGACATGTTGCCCTAAATTGCTAATTGAATTCAAAATAAGCGGCCTTAAAAACCATGAAAACGATTTGTAAAACCTATTGAATTGATATGTAACGTGAAATATACATGTATAATGATCTTAAAAAATCTGTTTGTTATTAATTAAATGAAATATTACATTTGAATAGTTATGGGATATTTTGTCATAATTTGTTTATCTAATTGGAAATAAGCGGCCTTACAAACTATTAATACGTTCTGCAACTAAATTGTTTGAGTCTGTTCTAATTATTTATTTATTTAACAAATAGTTTATTTATACCAGTTATTATTAGAATTATTTTATTGCAAAAAAAAAGATTAAAGTTGAAAAAAATTGGTGCACTTTATGCATAAAATACTTATATTTAATTCGTAATAACGCACCTAATCTAATTTTATCCACATAACCATATTTTAACTAACTTTTTTTTTTATTTTTTTAAATTTATTATTTAAAAAATATACATTTATCATTTATAAGGTCAATTAAATAAATAAATAATTTAAAACTGAGTTTTCAGAAGCATCCTTTATTTAGACAATGAGAAAAACTGTAGTCGTAACACCTTGATAGCCCTGCGGATAAATCTCTTGGCTATAAATAAAAATGTCAGGGGCTTAAATCCTGATCTTTTTTTTTTTTTTTTTTTTTTTTTTTTTTGGAGAAAGAAACTTTTTGTAAGTGACCAACATTCCATAAAAATCTTTTATTTTTTAAATTCTAGTCCCTAAACACGCAACATGAAGAACTTTATTTTAATGAGTACTGCATTTAAGTAAATTAGTAAAACAGAAACTTAAAAAACGAACGGAAAAAAACATTAATAATTCAGTACTCTTCATGGTTAAACTTTGTAAGTACTGTATTTTTGCACGAAGTTCTAACGAAGTTGAAGCATTGTGAGTACTGAAAATTTTTTATTTTTTTATTTATTTTTTAAGTTTTTGTTTCACTAAACTATATTAATGCAGAACTTATTCTTATAAAGCTTAATTCTGACTATAGATCTCATGACCCCTTTCTTAACTGAAAAGTTATGTTTCTTTATTTAATGATGTTTTTCGACACACATCTCATGTTTAATTGTTTTCTGGCACTTTTCTCATGTTTAAAAAACTTCTTTCTTAGTGTTGGTCCCATGACCCACTTATGCCCCCTGGCTTATTTTTTCTCAATATTTTCAATTTCCTCAACTTTTTTTTCCTTATTCAATCTTCTTTCTTTATTTGATTTTTTTTTTTCTTATACAATTGTCTTATGTTGTTTTTAATTTCTTATTTTATTTCTTTTCGTTATTATTTCATTAATTTTTTTATAATAATTTTTTTTTCTTAATGGTTATTTTTTAAATTTAATTTCTTTTTCTTTGCCTTTTCTTTCATTCTACTGTTCTTACATATTTCGTTTCTTTTTCTATTTTTTAATGTCTATTTTGATTTCATTCCCATTTTTTAATCTCATTTTATAATTATTTTTATACTATTTTCTGTTATTTTTTCTTATCGTTGTATATTTAGCTCTATTTTTTTTTTTTTTTTTTTTTTTATCAATATTGCTTATTCTTATGTGTTTTTTGATTTTAATTTAAAAAAGCTTGAACTCATTTTAACTGAATTCAAAAAAAAATTAGATTTTTAAACTATTGATACAGTTATTGCTGACGCGTACACAATGAACATTAAAATGCACTTTGCACCTTCAGAAAATCACTATCTTAAAATATTAACACACAAGTCGTTGACACTTTGCAACACGACAAAAATCAACCTCAAAATAAAGTATATATTCTTTCTACGCAGCCATCAAAATCGCTTCACCTTACAACGATGACTGGCAGATAGGTAAGGAATGTCTTGAGAAGCGAGTTGCAGCCGTAGTCTATAATAAATAACAGCCAGCGACACCATGCAAGAGCCAAAGAATATTTCAAGTGGGCTTTCAGAAATTATTTGAAATACATGTCACATAGAATTTCACATACATGTATATAAACTATTTATACAATTTTTTATTGACATTTTTCCCTGAAATGCGTATAAAATTTGAGATAAGCACTTAAAAAAACAATTAAAATCATTACTTGATATGTATACATATCGGTTTTTAAAAATGTATAGATTAGTTTATTAAATAAATTATATCATTATTTAAGATTTTGACATAATTTGCTTATTAAATTTCACATGAGTATCCATAAAAACCATTAAATTGATATGTAACTCGATACATACATATAAAAAGATCTTACATAATTTATTTACTATGAGATAAACAAATTTTTGTACTTACGTCATTATATGACATCTCAACATAAATCATTTGCTCATCCAATTCGAAATAAGTACTCTTATAAACTATTTATACGTCTCGCATTTTTACTGTATACATTTTTTTAAATAATTTTTTTATTCATTAAATCATTTCTTTATAAACAGTTATTATTAGCATCATTTTATTGCAAAAAAAAGCTTAGGTTTAAATATAATTTGGTCAGTATTTTATGCATCAAATGCATAAAATACTATTATTTAATGCATAATAACGTACCTTATCCAATTTTATCTACGTATCGATACTATAACTAAATTTTTTTTCTAAATTTATTATTTAAAAGTTTATTATTTAAAGTATATTTATCATTAATAAGGTTTATCAAAAAGTTTTTTTATTTAACATTTTATTTCCAGTAGCTTACTTAATGCAGACAATGAGAATTACAGTAGTCGTAACACCTCGATAGCTCTGTGGTTAAGACTCTGGGCTAATTAGCCATCAGTGCACCTGAGTTATAACCAGATGTTTAAATACGCTTATAAACATCTGGACCAACTCAGTCACACCTATGATCACATAGACGAAGCGTCAAAAAAACAGTAATTATTACTATACTTGTGTAGAAGAATGCCATGTCTGAGCCTACGAGCGATGATGAATGAAAAAAAAAAAAAAAAAACTCTTGGCTATCAGTCAAAAGGTCGTATGTTCCTATTCCAGTATCTATTTTTTTTTTTAGAAAAAAAAGACTTTCAGAAACTGGCTAATGTTTCATGAAAATCTATCGTTTTTAAAATTCTTGCTCCTTCAGTTTGCAACAAAAAGAACTTCGTTCTAATAAGTACTGCATTTATGTAGTTCAGTCAAACAAAAACTTAAGCAAGCATCTCATGTAACATCATTTTTTAGCACTCATCTCATGTTTAAAAACCTTTTTTTTTACCATGGGCCCCATGACCAATGATCGATGCCCCATGACCGATATTACTCAAGGTTTGTTTTTTTTAATTTTTTTGAAGTTAAACTTATTATGCAACGTTGTGAATTTTTTCGAGTAACACAAAATATCTAAGCCCCCCACCACTCTAGCCGCTTTCTCTCTCTCTCTCTCTCCACGTCCTCCTTGCCACCGCATGCTATACTAGCAGTGCATCCCTACCACTTCAGCCACTCTCTCTCTCTGCCGTGTCCCCCTTGCCACCACATGCTATACTAACAGGCATCCCTACTACTCTAACTCCAGCCAGTCTCTTTCTCTCTCTCTCTCTCTCTCTCTCTCTCTCTGCCTCTTCCCCCTTGCCGCCAGAGCAGTACATATACGCGTGAAGTAGGACGTGGGACGGCCTTTCTCTCTGCCTCGCTCCCCTTGCTACTACATGCTCAATTTTTGACATATATATACAAATGTGTGTGTGTGCGCGCGTGTGTGTGTGTGTGCGTAATAGGGTATTAATTGTCACTAAATAACCTCAAATTCGTATTTTAGTTGTACTTTTCTGACATATAGGTTGCAAATTGCGAAAAAATTATAGTATACCTTAAAAATTAATAGAGATGTCCACAAATTGATCAAAAGTGTTTTTATAACAGTATAACCTCATAAAATAAGAGAAATCGTCACATCTCGACGGAGAAGCAAAATAGGCCAAAAATACCGTTTTTTTATGGGCATCCTGAAAGGGAGATAATATATTGAGACGCACAAATTGAGGTGTCATCTGTTATAATTACATAACCTCAAATTCGTATTTGCGGTCTATCTTTATGAAATTGTAGGTTTATCTTAACTCGTAGCAATGACACATATGATTGCTTGTCATATAATTTTCTGTATAAAATGAGTTCAATATTTGATGCTTGAAGTTTCACTTCTATCCTGGGTCCATGACCCATTTTTTTTCAACTTCCTTTTTTTAAATTCTGTTTCTTATATTTTATTTAATATTATTTTTATTTACTTTAATTTATTTTTTTTTTTTCTATTTCATTATTTTTTTTTTCGTTAATTTTTTAAGAATTTATTTCCTTTTTTTCATCAAATTTTTTTTTTTTTTTTTCGAATTTTATTTTCTTTATTTTTGTTACGTTCCCATTTTTTTTTTTTCTTTTTCTTTAACTTAATTTCGTAATTTTTTTTCGATTTTATTCGCTTTTTGATGTTGTTTTTTACAATATCTTCCTTTACATTATTCTTTTTATTTTATATTTATTTACTTTTTCTTTAACTTTTTAACTGTAATTTCTTACATTTTTTAATTTTTATTACTATCTTTTTATCATGGCATTGTAATTAAATTCTTATTTTATATTTTTCATAAATGTATTTTACCAAATTATGTCATTTTTACCAATTTTTTTAAAATTTTATAGCTAATTAATACAATTTTCGTTTTATTTTAAAACATAAGATATTTTTTTGGAAGTAGATGAGAAGTTTAATGTTAAAACTAAATGTTAAATATTACAATCACTTTAATATAAAAAGATAAAAATCTTACATATATATATATATATATATATATATATATATATATATATATATATATATGTACAATTACATTAAAAATAATTAAAAAAGTATAAAAATTACTTACTTTTACAATAAAAACTATTGGTTTATGGTTACTTGAATAAGATACGTGTGTTTCTGCCTTTATTTTATTTAGATATTGAGAAAAAACGGCATCTCTCGTGGTCCCTTAGCTTTTTGTATATTTTTCAGGACTATTATCGATAAAATCACCAGCTAAAATAAGTGGAAGCTTATCGAAATCGTTGAGAAGCAATAGTGCTCCTCCTTCAGTATACTTCAGTAGTGTTCTGTAAATTGTATTAATTATATCTTTTTTTTTTTGATTAGGTGAAACATATATGGACACTATAACTATATTTTGGCTATTTTTTATTTTAGACATGGCTGAATAAATGTCTGCATTATCCGTTGTTCAAACATTTTAATCATGGAAATTTTGTACAGTTATATCCAAATTTAAACCAACGATATTAACTGTAAGTTTCCTTAGATATTGAATATCAAAACATTATATAGACATATTTTTTTTTACCAAAAATAAAATTGGTAATTATTTGAGCTTTAGTCTCTAGAGAATTTAAAGAGAGCCTTTAAAGTTCTTGTACTAAACTTACAGTCGAAGCAGCTTGTTGACGGTTATGATAAAATTTAAATTTAGTTGGATCGTTATCAGATATTACAATATACAAGCCTTCAAGACTTGTGACACGAGAAAGGGCAACGTAAACGAGTGATTGCGAATGCAATTTTTCATATTGATAGACAACTTGATTGAACGTTCCACCTTGTGATTTGTAAATTACCATAGCACAAGCTGCTATCAAGGAGAAATGTTTTTGTTTAACAGTAACTTTATTGTCTATTGTTAAAAAAATATTTGGTGTTTGTAAATCTATCGGTACAGAAGATCTATTATTTACATTTTTTATAGCGAATAAAGTAGCTTTTTTCTGATTTTCTCACTAATTTTAATGTCACCAGAAAATTCTTACCAACTTTGGCAAACAATATTATCCTTATAAAAATCTGAATGTACCAAATGACTAACAGAGATGTTGGCTAAGCCATCAGATACATCAATTTTTTAAGTAATGAGAAAACATTTATCTTTAATAAAAGTAATAACGTAAGGTAAACCACCTGTATCTATTACTGATATTTTGTGTATTTTTTATCTAAAAGCACTTTCCTGTTGAGCATCTTTTGATCTAACAATGATATTCTTGGCTGTAGAAATTATTTTGTATGGTAAATGTTGTAAAATTGAATTATTTTAACTATTTTTATCTACATTCTTAGAATATAAACAAACTCTATCAGGGCACAATCTTTGAACTTCAGCTTTTGTGAGCAATCATGATTTAAGAATATCAAGTTCAACATTTGATAAGTCTTCACCGTTGCCAATGTTTGTTAATATAGATGAAAATGTTTTATTAGCTTACCTCATTATTTAAGAAAGATGGTAAAATTTTAATTTTAGCCAAAAATAAAGCCCAACCATACAATTTTCAATTGTTTTATGGAGTATACTAGTAGAAGCACAGTTTATGTAAACATTGCAATAACCATCGGTGTCAGTGAACCTGTTGTACAGTTTTAAAGTTAGTTTGATAACAAATGTTTCACCACATCCAGCAGGAGCAGTAAAAAATATTTAAAAAGATGACTTACGTTTATTCTGAAGATAATTAATAATAGTATCTAAGAGTTCTCTTTGCTCTTTGTTTGCAGATCTGATTAAATCATAAGACTGCTCAGTATCCATAAAATTTTTTCTTTTTTTTTACAATGACACCAAGTTTATTTAAAGATGCACGTAGCAAATCAGTGTTTATAGCACCTTCAGGATCGCGAAGCAATCTTTCGTACGGGCCGGGTTCAAAAATTATGTAAGCTTGATTTTGCAAATCTTCGTCTTGAACAGCGTTTTCATCATTTTTTTTATGTAACTGCTAGCAAATTTCAAGAGTTTCATGTAAATCCAAGTTAGGTTTGAACCTTTTTCTGCGCTCTAAAATTAGATTGTTATTGTTTTTATATATTTAAATAAACTTGTTTTCAGCTAAAACATCATTCTTTTCGCTGTTAAAAGGAATGTGTAACAGAACCATTTCTCGCGCATAATCATTAAAGTCAGACATACCGTGGTTACGGTACCTCATAACTCTGGGCTTTTGCTTTTCAACATATTCTTCTTTATTATTCAAGTAATATTCAGCAACAAACTGTGCCAACGTTACGTCTTTAAGACTGTCAGGTCTTTTCACGTATTTATCAAACACATTTTCTTTCCAAATATACACGCAATCGTCATCTATTTCATTTAGTTCTTTCATAGATTTTCTTATCCTTACACGTTCTGTAGGTTTAATAGTAGGTATATAAACGACTTTAAAAGCTTTCGCCATTTGTTTGCGCAATAAGAACCATTCAGCTTCCTGTGCTGATATTTTAACAAAATGAAGAACGTCAATACTTTTTTTTTTGTGATTCCAACTACATCAAACTCAGGATTTTCATCCATAATTTCAATAATTTGTCGTTGCAAGTTACTTATACCTCGATTGTGTTCGTTAACGTACTTGACAACGTAAGTGGCAGAAGAGTACTCATCCTGAATAATCTTGAATATCCTAAATAAGCTTGAAAATCCATATAAGATTTTTAATGATACAAACCAAATAGATTAAACATATTATTCCATTTTTCTGACAGCGTTCAAAGATAAAAAAAGGTTGGTCAACTGACGCCAGCATGGATAATGTTATAATAATGTTTGTCAGATATGATATCGTTGTGACTATAAAAATTATGAATATCCTCGTAATCAAAATTTTGTGAGTTTGTTCGAATTAGACTGTAATGTTTCTTATTATTATTAAAATTTTGTTCTGGAAAATTTAAATCAGTATCTTTTATTATATATACAGTCCATGTCTCCGTACTTGTGGTCACTGAAGAGTATCTCTTTGGCAATTGTGGGAAATATAAAAAAAAATTATAAATGCTCATAAACACAAAAAAAAAAATGTTGTAGAAGCCACCTCAGTTGTGATGATATAATAGTAAGATTGAAAAGTTTCAAGAAACCATAAGACAAACAATTCGTAACTGGCTCAGATGGAATATCTCTACTATATGTGGAATATCTATATTATATCGAATATTTTTTCTCAAAAAAAAAACTAAAAAAAAAAAAAGTAAAGAAAAAAAGTTTTGATTAAAAGTGAGTAGTATAATGTTTATTTGAGAATAAGAATTCGTAGAAAATACAGAAGATTTACTTATTTTTAACTTTAAGTCAAAAAACGATAACGTGTAATACCTTCATAGATCATAATTCTGTGAAGATGATGCAGTATCAAGTTGAGACATTTTTTATTGTAATTTAAGTTTTTTTCTATATCTGTAACATTATTGAGCATTCATAATTTTACGAAAAAAGTGAAAAGTACATTGTTGAAAAGTACTTAAAAAGTTTATGTACAAAATCAAAGCTTACTCGTCAGATTTATCATTAAAATATCGATTTCGTAAATTTAACAATTGTAATGTAGGCATAAGTGATTGTGACATCAGTATGTCTGTATGTGTTTCCTCCAATTCATTGAAAGAAGGGCATACACTTTATTATCTTCTATAATATTTGCTTTTCGTTTTATCCTTATTATCCAACAATTCCTGTGATTTTACTAAAAACTAACGTTGTTCTCTAAACTTCCAAACTTTTTTTGTTAAATTACATAACGGTGAAATATTGTTGTAACATATAACTTCTCTTTGTTGCTTATTTTGCTGCTTATTTTGTTGCTGATTTTCATTAAAAAAATGGGTCTTGAGACCCACGATAGAAGTGAAACTTCAAGTATCAAATATTGAACTCATTTTATACAGAAAATTATACTAGAAGCAATCATATGTATCATTACTACGAGTTAAGATAGACCTACAATTTTATAAAGATAGACCGCAAATACGAATTTGAGGTTATGTAATTATAACAGATGACACCTCAATTTGTGCGTCTCAATATGTTATCTCCCTTTTAGGATGCCCATAAAAAATCGGTTTTTTTGGCCTATTTTGCTTCTCCGTCGAGATATGACGATTTCTCTTATTTTATGAGGTTATACTGTTATAAAAACACTTTAAATTAATTTGTGGACGTCTCTATTAATTTTTAAGGTATACTATAATTTTTTCGCAATTTGCAACTTATATGTCAGAAAAGTACAACTAAAATACGAATTTGAGGTTATTTAATAACAAATAGTACCCCATTACACACACACACACACACACACCCATATGTATATATATAATTTTTTGTAACTGATTTATTATAATGAATAAATCATTATATTTTATAATCATGTAACAGTTCAAGATGATTTGTTTGTATACTTTGATATAAGCGCCCTTTAAAACTTTTGATACGTTATGCAACTCTATTGTATATGTTTATCTAGCTTAGTTTATTTTGTTATATGTTTACAACAGTAGTTTATAGCATTATTTTATTGCAATAAAAAGCTTAGGTAAAAAAAAAAATTGGTCAGTATTTTATGCATTAAGTGCATAAAATGCTAACATTTAATGGGTAATAATGTACCTTATCTGATTTTATCTACATAACCATATTTATGCTTATTAAACTTTTTTTTTTAAATTTATTATTTTGAAAATACATTTAGAATTTGTAAGGTCAATAATGTAATTCAATAATTTAAAACTAATTGAAAACTGTGTTTCTAGTAGCATTTTTAATTTCGACTATAAGAATTACGGTAGTTGTAACACCTCGATTGCCCTGCGGTTAAAACGCTTGGCTAACAATCAAAAGGTTGTGTGTTGAAATCCTGGTCACTTTAAAAAATTTTTTTAAAATTATTATTACTGTTATTATTACTATTATTATTTATATTATTGTTAGTATTATTATTATTATTATTATTATTATTATTATTATTATTATGATTGTTGTTATAACATATACGACGTAACACCAGTATGGTATCCAACTCCACATACGCTAGAGCGCTCGATCTCAGCTTCATTGCCACACGCAGACACTTGAAGCGACTTTTTATGGCAACAACATGACAAGCACCTGGAATGATGACGTTTAACTTGTACTATAGCATAGCCATGAAAAAGCTCTACTTTAACTTGTTTCTGGGATTGAATTGGCAAGTCAGCAACCTTATAACCTAGTAAAATTTGTGTACATTTAATAATAAAAACTGTAAGGAGCAATCTTTTCTGTCTTACTAGTAGAACAGTTACATTAAGTTTTACACACCATTAAAATCACTATCTCACACTTTAGCATTTTCACTTGTTAAGGCATAAGATTTTACCGAATCAAGCACGTTCTTGAGCATTAAAATCTAGTGTTTTGTATGAATAACTGACGTGTAACAAGATGAAATAAAATAAAAATGTCATATCATTATTATCAATAGTGTCCTTGACCACATTGGATAAAGCTTGACATGGCCCTCGATTTCTTAAATTAATGTTAGAAACTATGGTTGGAAAAAATACAGAAGTACTATTATAAAGATTTCCACAAGAAGTATCATCATTTACAGAGTTAATGTGAGCCAGTTGTTCGTTCCCATAGACATCATTACCTGAAACTCATCTGTCAGGTTAAACATCATATACTTATATGCTGACATAACCAAATGACAAACCTCCTTTGACATTACTTTTAACAAACTCCATTGCAGATAAAAAGGCCAGGACGAGGTTCATGCACTTTAAGCAGCAGCTCCTGAACGTAAAACTGGCAGATTTTGTAACTTCTTTCGAAACTGACCTCTTAACGATTTCAACTTATTTCTGTAAGTATTTTCCAAGATAAACGAACAAAAAGTTACAAAAAAAAAAAAAAAAAAAAAAAATTAATAAAATAAAATAAAATAAAGTTGCTAACCCTACAAAGTAAACCAAATTTAAAAATGCACAAGACACGATGCTAGAATAAAACACCTGCACATACGATTACAAACCGATTCACTTTATTGTACTTACTGATGTAGGACTAAAAAACTTGAGAATTCCTGATAGTACGTTAAAAAGTATGAAAAACTGCATTATAAGAAGACTGTAATACCTACTCGCTTTTCCTGTGTTATTTGCAATTTTAACCCACAACTTAAAGAGAATGTAGTTGTTCTCATGATCACAATGATTATTACACCACAGATCAGGTCTAAGCTGTATCTGAGATATCAAGTTTTTTTCCGAAGGAACATTTCTAGAAATAGCCATAACTTTAAATCAGTAGGGAACAAGCAAAACGCTTGCACATAAGAATACTGTGCTCGATTGTAAAAAAAAGTCTTAGGTAGTGCCCAGCAAAAAAATTTCCAGAAAATCAAACACAAGAGTTCTCTTATAAAAAACTTGCGTACACATATCCAAGAACATACACGGCTGTGCAAGCATATTTGCGATGCCACTGGTGTGTACGAGCAGGTAAGAGGGAGGACAAGGATTTAAGAGATCCGTCAAGAAGTTTGTGGCTTGTACGATCGTGCCCGAGTGAATACTAGCAAATACGTAAAACTGCTGGTGGCACTGGCGCACG
This sequence comes from Copidosoma floridanum, assembly GCF_036245765.1. Lineage (NCBI taxonomy): Eukaryota > Metazoa > Arthropoda > Insecta > Hymenoptera > Encyrtidae > Copidosoma > Copidosoma floridanum. The sequence goes on along the minus strand of NW_028321890.1, from coordinate 8,114,481 downwards.
CCAGTTTTTACGTAAAAATTACGAGAAACTGCGTAGAGCCGAGGAATACTGCAGAGAGCTCATGACTAGATAGAAACATGGTGCGAGTGTATCGAAGGAGTCAACTCAGTGTTAGAGAGTTTGAGTTTGATTTAACGATAATTTAGTTTGTTTTGTAGATGTTGGAACAATGAAATTTGACTTTCAGGAAGCAGATATTGGGAACGGAAATCAATAGCCTACCCTGAAAGCTTCTAACGTTGAGCACAATGCAAAAAAAATAGGTGACGCTAAAGTAGATGAGCTTATGCTCTTTTACTTTCTAACAGCAGTCACGTTACGTAAATTTGCATTAACGCAGTCACAGCAGTCACGCGAAATTAAGACAAGAAATATGAGACTTACAGAAAAGCACTAACCACTGATTTAAGGATCGTTGGTCACCATGTTTTAAATCAAGATAAGGTCCTGACGCTTTTTACAATGAAGATACGCAAAGATATTCAAAAACTGTGCTGTGAGATCTTTAACACGTAGAGTTCGGTATCGAAGCTGTTCAATATCTCATAGAGCCACACGTACCAGTCGACAACATGGTATGTCAAATACTTTTATGAGACTCTAAAGTGCGTTTGCGGCTGCATGGAATATAAAAGCTACTCTTAATAATGCGTAAGTATCACACAGTTCCATTAAGAACTTATTAATATGTAGCAAGAAACTGGAGTGCTGTGTCATTTAGAGTTACCCATTGACACTCAATGTTTAATATATCGCTGATAATACAGGACATTATTATACAATGTAAGCTTCTTAAGAACTACTTCAAAGTGACTTTTTAAGCTGACTTTCTTCGATGCTGTCATACACAAATTTGGGGGTGGCCTTGTAACGCGATGTTATAGAGATGTCACTACAGGGAACAACAGTCTATTTCAATGTGCCAAGATTGATCGAGATAGTTTTGAAAGATCGAAACTTGACTTTACTCTCTAGAGTGATTCTAAATTTAGGTAACTCAATCATCAGGGGTAATCTCTAAAATAAGGTAATTCTAGTTGTTCTCTGGTAGGTTCTAAGTGACTCTGTGCCAACTAAAATTCATGGGCCGTGTTAGGCTAGGTGCTAGGGGTACTAAATTAGTACATACATTATATTGCTAAGTGTGGTTATCAAGCCGTATGTAACGCCCTGCAAATGCTCGGGAATAGTAACAATCACTCGAAATTGATCAGAGATACACTACTGTTAAGTTTATTAGTTCATTTAAGAAATCTCTTCAGACTCTTTGAATCTCATACAGAATGATTCCTGATCAAACCTATTCTTACCAACATGGAAGTGATTCGATTATTACTTGATGCACGTACAGGATGGTTGCCAGATTGCTAGGAGGGCCTTGTCATCACCATATAGTGAGAGTATACTTTGTGTCCCTAATCGTGCATACGGTTTGGTATTGTACACCTCTCTTAAAAGTCCATATTTATTTTGTAATTATACGCATACTCTTCATTTCTTCTAGTAGTAATGACTTGTTTGACTAGATAGTGACTTTCTTGTTTACTCTATGATTAATAATACGAGCCAATTGTACTTATTTTTAACGCAGCTCTGTAAGAAAGTTAAGTCATTAGTTTTTAGGAGCCCTTATACTTTAACTTTTATAATAAAAAAATTGGATATGTAAATCATGAGAAATTTTTTACAGGTTATCGAATAGGAAATGGGGAGAGGGTTAGAAAATAACGTTATCATAATAAGAATGAAATAAAACTATTTCCTTCTTGTTTTTTAGAAGATGTGGGGTCATGCGTGAATAACAGTCCAACAAATTAAAGAGGAAAACATTAGGAATAAGAAAATCATGTTTGGGGAGTTGTGCTAGGGCCTTAGAGAGTTAAATTTGTGATTGGTATTATAGTGTCAAGTGGTATTAGAGGATAATAAAGGGCTTATAGTTCAACCTACTTCAATTAATATATATTACAGGAAGAGGTATGTAGTGATGCAGTGGATCTAAAATGTGTTTGGACGTGGTAGTCTATTTTAACACCCTAGCCACCTACATTCAGGGTAGAGGGTTTTATTATTAGGGATAAATAACTTAATTACTGTACATTAAAACTTTTTACAATGCTTGGTTATTTCTTTCTCTATGATTTTTGGTATAGAATAAGATAGCTCAATTTTATCTTCTATTACAGCATCTTGTGTGAATGAAATAACGAATATTTACCTGTTGTACTTTTTATAATTTTTTTGATTATTGTTATAATAATATTTACTGTTTTTATTACTAATTACGGTCAAAAAATAACTGCTAGTTACTTCATACCGAGCTACTGCATTTGTTTTTTTTATAACATTCTTATTCTGAAGGCCAGACTTACCTACGATACGCCAATGGCTGCGAACGACTTTGTAGATATGTGGGTTGACTTTTTTTACTGTCATTCAGTAAAACAATGATGTATTTAATAATGTTAAAAGTAATTTCTTAATAAACCTTATTATTGCTAAAATGTGTCATAAAGTCCTAGCACACAGATTTTTTTGTATTTATCTTGCATATATTTTGAGTGTACAGCCTGGACCCAAGTTTATGTAGAACACCTTTAGGATTAGGCCTCACCCTCTTTTCATGGTCTCTATCTACCAGTACCTATCTAGATTTAGGGCAGTTAATAGTCGTAATTAAAGCATCTGTCCCAGTCTCCGAGTAAACCACCTCTGTGGCCTGATAAAATTTACCCTTAGGTTTGCATGGAAAATGCCCTTGGTACGCCAATGAGCATTAGAATTTTTTAAGCGAGACATGAGGCCAGTCAGTTCAGTCACATGCTAACCTTTTTTCCCATCTCCCTTTGTCTTTCTACGTAAAATGCTTCTATTTCGAAATAGATATGCACCAGGGTGAAAAAAGCAGTGTCAGTTAAAAGTCTGGATGAAGATCCTCATCTCTATTAGGGCCAACCCAAGCCTCTTTTAATGTATGATCGTTAAAGTGTCACAGAAGTTTTGGTATGAAGAAAATTTTCAAGTTTCAAGGAGGATATTATGATATGTAGACAATTTTGCTTATGGCCGAAAAATCATTCTCTATACAACCAAGCCTTCCAAGTCTCTACAAAGAATTATGTAACCACAATTTGAATTAGTCATCTTTTTTCAACGGTTAACTGAAATAAAATTAAAGTAAAGTAACGTAAACAGTTTTTAAGATCTTTCTTTTAAAAACAAGTAGAATTATGACAAAAGAGTTATAATTATGATTAAAACAGTAGCTTCAACATAAATTTTTAGTATAAAAAAATATTCTGACTTCTTTTTTCTAGTTAATGTGCAGTAATGTAATTATTTTTTGTTAATAAAAATAGAACGAAATTGAATGTTAGTTTTATGTCCATAATATGAGGTGCCCATAGTACAAATTATCAAAAATATTGAATAACATAGTTATTTAGACAACTGTGCTTACAACTACCGCAGCAGAAAGAAAAAAGTATCAACGTAAGAAACATTTAAATGATTAGAAGAAATTACTATAATAACGTGGTCAAGTAAACTCAATGTTACAGTATAAGATATTTTTATACTTATGTTTTAAATGAACCACACATTTTTAAGGAAATAAATCACGTGTCAACTCGTCAGCGCTGGCTAAGGGTAACAGGAACTACAATAACGAAAAATTTTATTAATTAAAATATTAGTCAACTGTATTATTCTCGCTGTGATCCGCTCTCTCATGGCAAGTCGATCAGCCGTAGAATCTGTGAGACAAATTTGTACTCGCTCTCTTCTCTTCGAGAATCTGACACGGTAACACAATAGTAATTGTAACACTGCTTCTTGACCTGAAATTAAACGAGGCACCGACGCAGCATTAGCAAATCTCGATCACGTTCGTCACCGTTGTCCCTCTCACCTCTTGGGTTTCTGCTCCTGAAAAAGGGGGATTGGCACGGGAGTTCTCTTATTCTACGGGGAGAACAAATAATTTACACACAACAAATACCTTTCACTATTTCTTTATTTAACACACTTAGCACTAATACACAGTATCTCTCTTCACAGTGCACGACACAACGCTTCACCTCGTCCTCTGGACTGCGCTGCAGCGACTTCGCCTCGCACCCGGCGAGCCGCGAGCGCTCGTCCACCACGTCCGGCTGGTCCGGGACCAGGAGGGGCTCCTGCTCGTCCTCGACCCACATTACTACGCACACACTCACACCCCGTCCTCAATCTCTCACACTGTTATACACTCTCTCCCTCTCTCTCTCTCTCTGCTCGACTGTACACTCTCTCTCTCTCTCTACTCTACTATCTACCCTAATACACGACAACACGCACGAAAAATGGCGGCCTTCTCATGCACCTCGCAGTCTCTCATACACCTCGTCTCGTCAACTCAAACTCTCTCTCTCTCTCTCTCTCACACTGTCTACGCTACACACTACTTCTCTCTCTCTCAATATTTCTCTCTCTCTCTGTCTAGCCTCACCTCCTGGTCAAACGTCCGTGAGTCTAACACCCTGCGTGATGTTGACCGGCGTCCTCGCACGGATCGTTCGTCCTGCGGCTTCACCCTTTCTCTCCTCTCTCTCTCAACTCTTCTCTCTCTGCTTCTTCTCTCAGCGGCCATAGTCCTCGACCTGGAGACCTCATTGTCCTAGGAGAACACAGCAGCTTCTCGTCTCGCATGCACACTCCTCTCTCTTCTCTCAACACTCAACGCACCTTCTCGAAAACTCTCTCTCTTAACTCTCGCCACGAAATCCCGCAAAACCACTGAGGCTCTCGCTGCTCGCACTTAAGCGTGCAGCTTGAGGCTCTACTCCAGACTGACTCACGATCTCTTGCTCAAGCAATGGCCGCCGCCACTGCTGCCACCACATATCTCTTCTCGCAGTCACTCTCATACTTAGCAGCTGCTGTGTCTCGGTAGTCGCGTTCGCACTTTCCTTGTCCTTTTCTGCTGGCACTGCTGTGTCTCTGCATCTCAACTGTTTGTCCGTTGGCGTCCTCGTCCCCTTCTCTCAGCGTGTATACAGCTCCTGAAAAACAAACAGTTCGGAGAAGCGTCAAATTAATGCCCCTTGTATACACGTTGCATCAGCGAGAGCATTTTGGAATATACAGGTCATTTAACCTCGTTTCATAATACTATCCTGATTGTCTTTAAAACAATTCAAAATTTCCCTGTAGATGCAGTCAGCATTTGTCGTAAGCAATATGGCTTTTTCCTCTTATCTGTAACTCATCTTTTGTTATGCACTATTGTATTATTTAATAAGCATTACAATAGCTTTATCGTTTTAATTAAGCCTTAATAACTGTATATATATATATTGCATAATTATATACCATTAAATCATTAGCCTTTTTCTAACATTAACATTCATAATTTTTTTATGGTCTTGCATGCTTTCACTCATGTAAAATTGCTTACTCAGACAGTGCTACTTCTTAATGACTGATTTTTTTGTTTTATAGTCGGTTAAAGCAACATTTAGTTAATAGTTTTTGTATATATGCAGATTAATATCCATTTACAACTAAATAAAAACAAACTTAACCTACACTTAAATTATTGTTGCATGGCAAAGGGACCGTTAATTGAAGATATTGAATTAATGTCTGTACTGAATAATACAAAACAAACGGCAGCGCAAGTCAATGAAAAGTTGCTGATTGCTAATGAAACTGAAATACAAATTAATACCGCTCGTGAAGAATTTCGATCAGTTGCCACTCGTGGAAGCGTTTTATACTTTTTAGTATGTGACATGGCCCAAGTAAATTGCATGTATCAGACGTCACTTGCACAATTTTTAGAGCGATTCGATATATCTATAGATAGGTAAGTTTCAAAATATTTCCTACTTTTTTCAGTTAATGTTTTCCTGTTGAATAAACTTCTTTACAGAAATTAAATAAGTTGGACTCTTTTTTTAAAAATATAAGTAATACTTCTTCGTATTTAGAATAACTATAATATTTGGTTTCAACTTAATATAATACAGGTCTCAAAAAAATCCACTGAATCAAAAAAGAATTCATAACATTATTGAATACTTGACTTATGAGATATTCAAGTACAAGAGCCGTGGCCTATACGAAACACACAAATTCATGTTTGCTCTCCTAATGACATTAAAGATTGATCTACAACGTAACCTTATTATGCATGAGGAATTTCAATATTTTACAAAAGGTGGAGCAGCATTAGATTTAAACGATGTTGAACTGAAGCCCCATAACTGCAAATGGATCACTGACATTGTTTGGTTAAATTTAGCTGCTCTATCCACTTTGCCGATGTTTCAGAATATACTTACACAAGTAATTGCTTCTGAAAAAGCATGGAGAAGTTGGTTTGACAAAGAAGCACCAGAAGAAGAAGTCATACCAGATGGTTATAACAATCTTGATACGTTTCGACGCCTGCTCCTAATAAGGTACTTCTTCTGGCTTTTGAATTTACAACTAAACTGAAATAAAACTGATGTACATGAATATTCTTCCTAAAATTTTTAAATTTTAAAATTGTTTTTCGACACGCCATGCGCGGGGACCTCGATTATGAGCCTTCTCATGTGGCTCTAAAGACCTCGATTTACACACGCGACTCACAATTTAAGCTGTGCAATCGAGTGAGAGCGTATGTACGTCGAGATCTTTAGAGCCACATTAGATGGCTCATAATCTCGTTACCCACGCACGATGTATCGCAAAGTTGTATACACCACACGTGCGAGAGGTTAGGTTATTGACATACGCCTGCGTCAATCGCCTTCCTCGCGCACTAGTATTGTAATGTACTATTATCTATCTATTTTTTGTTAAAAAAGGGCTATGTACTGAATATAACATTTTATTCCACATGAAGAGAAACATAATGGATTAAAGGCATAAAAATAATGAAGCTTTCAGAGCATGCGCTCTTTCTTATGTTAAAATCTCATAGCTTAAGGTGGCTTTAGTGATTGTTACCGTACCTAGGGTAGGGTGTCAAAAGGACCCCTAAAAGATCAGTAATTTTTGACGGTAAATTTTTTAATAAACATAATTATTTTGATAAAATCAAAGTACAAGATCAAGCAATTCCCAGAAAAGTAACTTAAAACTATAATTGTAAAAATTGGGAGTTGCTGTGAGGCAAGCCAGATTAATATTCCACACATTTTTTCTGATTTTCTCTTAAGTTAAGTTGTCAACCATACATTTTAAAAAATTAAATAGATTTTTTCTAAGAAAATGTAAAAGTACTATTTAAAATTTTTTAGGTGAAACAAAGATTTCCGAAGATAAAGTTGGTTTAATGACCATTTTCGATAAGAAGTTTGTGATGTTGATTAGTTCTGTTTGTGGAGACTACCTTAAAATGAACTTACACGCAGCGGCTACGGTAGCACAGTGGTATAGGTTGCGGTTCTTGGAGCTTGGGGAGCTTGGTAACACATGCTCACGAGTTCGGAACTCAGCTTTTCTCACTTGGCTCGCTTCTCTAAGAATCTACTTTCTCATGTGCGTATTCCAATCGCAGTCTGATGATTTGGAATCTATGTAAAATAAAGTTTCCTTTGCTGTCTGAGTGATTGATATTACAAATTAATCTAAGGCGGTTTTTTACCATGCCAATGATCATAACATATATATGCAGAGTAGTACAGCATTGCAGAGCCTATTGGGCATACTTAAGGGAACTTATACATTGAATATTAATAACAAACTAGTATATAGTTAGCTGTTTTGTTAACTTTGCGACATTCATGGTTTCAGTATTTCAAGTGAAACTAAATCAAATCCATTCAATACTCTAGAAATTTAACGTCTTTTAGGCACATCCGATAATATTAATGATGTTTTTCAAGTGGCGTGGTTGAGCTACATGCATGTTTGAGCAGACGATGCATGGCACCGTGCTGTTATATGTGTCTAAATTCGGCTTTCTAATTTCAGAAATTCAAGAAAAAATATGTAACATTACTGTAACCATGATGTTTTGCAATTATAAGACCTTCTTAGCGTAAAACTACAACTTGCAAGTAAATACTGACATGAGAAGTTTTTCGATATCGTTATTAAGAGATGTATGGACGTAATGCGCTTATTTTAGAGACTTTTTAATGTTTTATCGCAACAGGCTTAAATTTTCTGACCCTAGAGTTAGCAGCAAGTGAATAAGTATGATAGAAGACACAAAATACAAAAACGGAAATAGACTGGAATCGACTGTCCTACTTGACGTAGTATTGCTTGCTCTATGTATCATTATCTTGCTGTATGCGTTGCGTATAGTGTGTGCCACTGAGTAGTTGCGCACTATGCATGGATACACGTTTGTGTATTTGTTAGAAACTTGTGTACAATAAAAATATTTACGTATGTGTATGTGTATTTTCTAGTTATCTACTTCTATAGAGCCTCTACAACAGATTCTACTATGAACATATTCTTACATGTGTAAATAAAATATACACAGACTAGTAAAGGTTATTTTTTAATAAAGTGAATGACTAAAAATTTGTCATGTATAGCAGATCGATGCGAACAGCCAACATTAATTCGACAAGTTTTGATAGTACGACGTAACCTCTACGTATTGAAAAAGCCCTAAATCTTAAAAAAGAAGGCAAGATGAAGAAATAATAACTATTTTTAAAGGTCATGTGAGCACTTAACCTCTTAATATTAAAAAAATACTCATATCATGGAAAAGAAGCAATATTGACTAATACTAACAGTTTTTGCAAAGTTTCTATTTAATACAACGTATTATGGCACACAAATAAAGGGGTATTGATTTCTTGAGGTTTTGTGCATAAGCACACGATCAGTAAGAGCTAATTTAGGAGTGAGAATAAAAACTCCAAAGTCAGGTGTTAGTTTGAGCAACGTTTCGTTGGTCTTAACGCCAACCTCATCAGGCTCAGTCTATATCGTTAAGACGATCGTTACAGACTGTCTGTAACGATCGTCTTAACGATATAGACTGAGCCTGATGAGGTTGGCGTTAAGACCAACGAAACGTTGCTCAAACTAACACCTGACTTTGGAGTTTTTATTCTCACTCCTAAATTAGCTCTTACTGATCGTGTGCTTATGCACAAAACCTCAAGAAATCATGGAAACAATTGGGAGCAGAACGGCACGTTTAACAAACACCGTAAAAGGGTATTGAGTTACACAAAAACATTACCTCATGTTGTAATGATTAAGATGTTTCTCTATAAAATGGATTTAACCAATTGTGGAAAAACTATAGTATATTAATAAAATTAAGAAAAACGTGTAGAGAATAGATTGTTATAGTTACGCTTTTATAGGGGCATTATGCGTCAGGGTAAATCAACAATTTCAGATTGGTGACCTTGAAAAGAAGTGCGATGGAAATGGACTTTGCTTTATTCTCTCCCCTTCACCTCGTTCCCCTTGATGTACTTTCGGTCACCTCTACACAACATGACACCATCACACCACAACACACATCTCGAATTTTCTTTCTTTTTCTTCCAACCAAATCTAAAAAAAAAAAAAAAATTTCCGAAGACATTTGAGCCATCAACCTTTTGAACACTAGTCAAGGCCCTTATCCACTCTGCTATGAGCCGTCTCGCAATAGAAAATTCGATTACTGCATGGTATCTTGTAGTTCGTAACGTATTTTTGATGAAACCACTTATGTACTGAATATTCTTTCCTGTGATTCAATTGTAAATTAAATTAATAAATAATTTAAGTAAGAAAATAATTTTTTTAGTTAAATGTTTTTTTTCAAAAATTGAAAATAAGTATTTTTCAGCAGAGCAGCTTACATGTGGATCAATAAATCTTCATTTACTTATCGTTAATTTGTTACTCTGACAATAAATGACAAAAAGTTGCTTATACAATTTTTTTATATTAAATCAAAATTAAAAAAAAAAAAAAAAAAAACAATTTTTTTTACAGTACAAATATAATCGATTTTCATTGTGTTTTATTATTACACAGTTTTTTCCATTCCTGATTCAAACGATTTTTTTACTTAAGAACGTTCTTAAATGAGTTAGTGGAGAAAAATTCAGGGAAGTGAGAGAAACGCTTATGTCTGTAGTAAAGCTAGCAAGTGTTTTTTTGACACACTGTTCGCGGGGATCTTGATTATGAGCCATCTGTTGTGGCTCTAAAGACTTTGATTCACACATGCGACTAACAACTGGTATTGCACACACAAAATGTTATTTTGTCCTAAATTTTTCAATAATCCCAAAAAAATTTTAACACTTATCCATCTACATTATCTACATTAAGAAGACTAAACATGTCGTTAATGAGTTACTTGTAGTCTTTCGTAATATTTTTATTAAAAACTTTCTTAATAAAATTAATGATACTTCTATATTAAAACTTTAAAGTTTAGTTAAATTACTGACTTAAGTTGTATTTATTGTTCTTACTTTTTTGCGATGCTTAAGTTTGGTAATGACATTTAGTTTAGAAGATTGAGTATCAATTACTCATTTTTATATCGGTTAAGATATAATGCAGAGATCTTTTCCTTTTTTAAGAATGACATTAATTAGGCCGTACACATAATATCCGTGCTAGCAATAACCTCAAACATGCACCAGTCTTACTTTTATTCAATGGTTAATTTTTTATGGATTTCATGACTTTTCTTAAATAATATACGTATTTATGGAGGGCTGTATTGAAAACAAACATTTTTTGTACAACTAGTACTTATATTGGACGTTTTATTCCTAAAAAGTATATAATTACTGGATTATTGTATACAAGCTGCTTGTTACTTCTGTATTTTATTCAGATTATAATAATTAATTTAGTCTTAACAACTGTCTTTAAAACATACTGTACATAATGTCCCTTGCAGAATGAATATATGTCCATACCACTTTCACCTCCTACTTTTTGTATTTTTGAGTAATTATTTTTTTGAACTTAAACAATTTGTCATAAGATAGAGTGTATCGTAAAGAAAGACTTAGTGACAGCAAAAAATGGTGAATCTGAAAAAATTATACCATACTCAACTAATGAGGTTGGTGGCAGTTTGTTCCAAGAGCTTTTGGAGATGTTAACATGGACTTATCAGGTGTAAAATTTAACCTTACAATAGTTTATTTTGCTGTTATACTTCATGATCTAAGTAACATTTAGGACTAACTTTTTAATTTCCAGCATCATTGAATGCCCGGTAAAAGAGTAATTTCCTGATATTTAGTAGTGTAGCTTGATTTTACACTAAAAATTAAGTAAACCTTGCTTATACCAGTCATCAAATAAGTAGGTATATGATAAAGCTTTAGTCTAAGATAAGAATACACTTTCTTGGTATGGATCTAGTCCAGTTAAAAATAAAAAGTAGACCTTAGATGTAGCTTAGGGCTTAAAGTGAGAAATTAAGATAATAACAGGGCTTAGAATACCTTAGCAAGTCAGAGAACTTCAACAAAATTAAACTTTAGAACAGTTTTTGATTTGCAGCAATCATTAGATCTACAATGACAAAGTGATTTTAAATTATTTTGTACTGTAGATTGATTCCACACTTAAAGGTTAATACTGCGTAGGAATCGTTTGTCTTGCATCTTGGGGTGCGCACAAAGTAAATAGTTAAGGAACTAGTATCAACGTCTTTATTTATGCAAAAATGAGAGAATAGTGCATCACGTGCGTACGACCTTTATCCTTGCTGGTTCCAGCCAGAGAGAGCTTCCCTCCGGAATCCTATCTGCTTCATCCTTTGTTCTCTTCCACTACAATCATTTGTAGTAGGCCCAAAGAGGAGGCGCACGTACGTGTAGCTATAATATTGTACGTGACACATTGGAGGCCACGCTACTATCGTCCTCGATGGCGATATCCTTTTTAATTTGTATTTTTGAGTTAGAGTAATGTTTGTGTAATGTTGTTTGTATGTGAGATTTCTAACATAGGAGTAAAAAGGTGGAGAGAAAAACAAATCCTGTCCTTGTTCTTCCTTTACACAAATTTGCTAAATTATTCTCCTTTTATCTCAACATTCATTGTTTTTGTTCACGCTCTTCTCCCTTCATAATATAGTGCATTATTGCAAATCTCTTATGTGTTAATTATTATTCGACATGAATTACATAGCTGTAATCAATTATTGTTTTTATTCTTTCAAGCTCGTTTACTATATTGTTGTACATAGCGAATTCTTCTAAATTTAACAGGTAATGGTTACTACTTAGGCTTAGAACTTACTGCAACTACTTAATCCTGGTTAAAGTTATTGGTATTCCATTTTATTAAACATGGTAATGCAGTAGTTTACAATTTTTTGTATAATACTACTTATACTCTTACTGTTGTTTCGATCATTATTTTAATGTTTTCATTAGTATTATTGTTACAATTAGCTGCGCTTTGAGCCTACTAGATATTTTTACATAATGCGTTTTTTTTTTCGTCAATATGGTAACTAAATAATAATAAACGAACGTAACCTAGATTTATGTATGTATACATAATTTAATTAAAATTTTTTTTTTTTATATTCTCCTCTTCTGTATGAGGGCGTTTCATACTATCAGCTGCCGAAGGTGCACCTCTAACCACTATGCGTACTTAGTTTTGTAATGCAGCTGATCTTTGTATAGTCTGCAGCATTATTGGTTGCACTGTCACTGCACCCACCGCTGTGCCCTCATTTCCAGAACTGTTTCTTCTACCTGTAAGATTCTGGCCAAATTTAGTATTAAGGGGCCCTCCTATTTTTAAAAATTTAAACGACTTCGCCGCCATGCCTAATAATATTTTCGCTGCCGTCTACACTTAACCCTTGCAGCCTGACAGCTCTCCTTTTATTTGCACTACCTCGTATTCGTATGCTTGGTGATACATGCCACCGTAATTCTTTCTTATTTCGTACATCTTTCTCTATTACCACGGGTATATTCTTGTTTTTGATATGTTTTAAGAACCGCAGTAGAGAGAGTTAGGGGCGAAAAAAGAGAGCGGTTGGCTTTGTTGTCTTTGTTAACGTCCTATTTATGTGTCTATTTTTCTATATCTACTCTCATGCACATATTTGTACCTGGAAGGTGCTTTACTTGAATATGACGCAACCCAATGCATTATATAATTGAAGAACTACGTGCTAATTTTCAGTTGCAAATGTGGCACTCTCTTTACAGATATCTATTTTCTCATACGCTATACAGTACACATACATTTATTTCTTGCTACTTTACTGCAACTATGCTTCCTTGTTGCCACATGCTTAATGTTTTCTTACTCTGTCTTTATTATTTTTATAGTTTTTTTTTTTTCTTACATTTCTTATTCTTGTTGGTAATTCAATAAGTACACTTTTTCAATACATTTAGTTATTATTATACTCTAATAGAGGCGAGTCCAGGAAAATTATCAATTTTGTGCCTGAGGCTCAATTGGTTTATATTAGTCAGTCCAATTTTTTGTTCGTAAAATTTTCCCAAACTCTTACTTCCACTCTTTTGTGTCATGCATGGAAAGGGAAGGATAATGAAGCCTTATTAATTTCGATAATGCGATGGCATTGGTACCCATTCACTGCAATTACTATTTTCAACTTTCTTTTCTCCCTTTTCGCTAGCTTGTGTTGCAACTTTTTGTTGATTCGTACGCTTTATTTTGCATGTTGTAGCCACTATCTTTGCCCGGGTTGGTGACTACTTAACCACCAATCCCATCTTTTTTGCTTTTTTTGTTTTTGTTTGTTTTTTTCTGCTTTTTTTTTTTTTTTTTATTCTTGCTGCATTATCCTAGTATTTTTCCGTCACCGTTATCTCTGTGGGTCGTTGATATGTCCCCGTGAGGTACTGGACGGGTTCATTTCAGTAGAAATCGTTGGGGTTGTTTTTAGCAGCATTGCTAGTTATTTCTCTAACGTCACTCTCGCATCCAAATAATCCATTTCGTTGATTTTTTTTTTTGTTAATTTTAATGCATTATTTATTTGTGATCTCCCGAATACTAGCATCAGCTAAGGGAGTTCACTGCGCAGTCCTTGGGCTTCCGTCATTTACGAGAATCGCTTTCGATTGCTCCAGGTCCATGCCAGAAGGATCTTTGTAAAATTTTCTGGGGTAAGGGGTGGTATTAAATGCTGCGAATGTGATTACTTTAGGGGATCACACTATTAACGTAACAATAAGTTTGCATTACCTAAAATCTGATTAATACTCTTTTCGGACTCTTCTCTGCCTTTCAATTTATTTTATTTTGTCCATTCCATCCTGTATCTTCCAGGTTTGCAGCCTAATTCTAATATTTTTATACGTGTTATATGATTTTTCGTTGATTGTAGCTCCTCGCTTTTGTTTTAGTAACGCTACCTGTTAATTACCGTATTGTGATTTTCATCATTATTGTTACATAATACTTATTACCATTATTATTCTTATCATAAATTCTTTTTGTTACATTTTTCTTTAGAGAATGCCACGCGTGCATCTTGTATGCTTTATTTTTTGTTCTCATATCGTTCGTATGTTATTCTTATAACTCCCCACCTTTCCCAGTGTGCATATATGTGTTTCCATTTTTCTTCGATCCTAACGTTATTGTTGATTTACCTGCTTTCGTCAATGCATTTTTTTTGCGGTGCGTCTGGGGGCCGTGAAAATTTAAAAAAACTAAATTTTTTGTACGTATTTTATCAATATTCTTTTTTAACAAGGGGGTGGGTTATTTGTCAGAATATCTGTTGGTTACGCAGTTGTCAGTTATTTTATATTTGCTTTTTGTGTAATTTTTTGTTAACTCACGGCTTGTCTGAGGGCTGCAAATTAATAAAAACTAACGCTTTTCCCTATGTATATTGATAAACCTATGTTTTTGTCCATCCTATCTTCTATACTATATACTATATTGGTGTAATAGCTTTATTATTCTCATATTCTGTATTGCTTCTGCCATTATTATTATTAATATTACTATCATATTTATCAACATTATCAATATTTTTATAACTATCGTCGTTGTACTCTCATCAGTCAATGGCTTACAGTGGCTTTAAGGGTCCGGTAGGGGTGGTGAATTAGGTGGGAGCCTCATGCGCTTTTCGTTGGGCTTCTACACGTCAATCCTCATCCCCAGCCTTCCATCTACATCTCGCCTCCTTACGTCAATCATAACTTGCATCCGCAGTTCGTCTGATCTTCCCTCAAACAAATCATGCATATCTGGTTCCTTGTCCGCCTCTGTTGTTGGAGCGAAATTTGTTTCTGCACTCACTAAGGGCTTCGCTGACCTACGTTGATCTTCTTCCACGTTTTGTGCCATTTTACAATTTCACGTTCGTGGCGTATTACAATGAGCTATCACTATTTCCTTCGAAGGGCTCATTACTTTCAGCGTAATCAAAAAATTCGGTTTTTGTCTGTTTAATGTATCTAGGTGTCTCTTGTGCTATTTTCGCTTTCTTTTCTCTATTACTGCTGCTGGTGTACTCGTCATTTTTACTCCCCTTTAAAACCTCGGTTCTGTCATAATATAACCTACTGCTTCGTCCGTGATTCCTTGGAAAATAGGATCATCCCCTGCCGTAGCAATCGGTATCGTCATTTTATTAACTTCATCGTCTGACGTATCCAAACCTGTGCCATCTATTTCCATATCAAGATAATTTTTATTCTATCCCTTACATAATTGTTTTTTTTCTTACGCCCTTTTATTACATTCATAAGTACCGTCAGTAAGCGGCTTATTTGCTGTATGCTCGTACTTTGGTGTCTCTCCTTCACTCTCCTCTGCCTTCGACTCTTCTCGTGCTTGATCGGCTCTCTTCGACGCTTCAACACCTCTGCCTTCGAAAACACCTTTCCCAAACGTCTTAATGCTTCCTGCAGCCTCGTTTGCTTCCGTTAACTCTGTGGTGCCTTTCACTCTCCTCGCCTCTTCGGCCGCCAAGCTTGCTTGTATCAGCTGCCAGCCCCAATCATCGAGTCCTATACTGTGATTTCCTGATTTATTATTCATTATTCCTGGTGTTCCACAATTTGCAACAATCATGTCTTTTGACGGACTCTCATTGCGTTCTGTAAAAGAGAACGAAGCTTGCTCGTAAGCTTTCCGTCCCTTTGGTATGACCTCATTTTTTTTGCTAGTGCACTTCTTGAATTTACTTTAGGTTGCATTCGGTTCTCCTTCCGTATACAGGCAGATCTATTATTCCCCAACCCCTGTAAAATAATTTCATTCGTCACCTCCATGTCTATTTCTCTTTTTACATTGCTAACTATAATATTTGTTTTTGGGTGACCTCTTTTTCTCACTGTTTCCTTATTTTTTTGCTTGATTTTTCGTTTATTCCTACTTTTTCTTCGGATTTCGAATCTCCCTTACCATCAGCTTGACGAACTGTCTTCATTT
Source organism: Copidosoma floridanum (assembly GCF_036245765.1). NCBI lineage: Eukaryota > Metazoa > Arthropoda > Insecta > Hymenoptera > Encyrtidae > Copidosoma > Copidosoma floridanum. Next base: position 8,098,104 of record NW_028321890.1, on the reverse strand, counting down.
CACATTTATTTTCTTTCCAACCATCAAAATTTTGTTTTTTCTTCTGTAATTTCTTATCCGAATCCTCTGAATCAGAGTAAATAATCTTACCTTTTTCAGTATATTCCTGAATACGCTGTTTACGGGTCACTCGTATTTTAAAAATGCACGATAGGGCCTATCGCTATCAGCTAGTCCTTCTTTCTCTTGTTCATCTGCCAGCTAATACAGTTCTTGGCATGGCCACTCAGTGTTTATTTCTCCCTCTCCTACTACTGTATGTCAAGAGAGTGCGTCAGGTGCTTTGTTTAAAATGCCTGGCCGATATACTATGTCAAACGAGTGTTGCGATATACCCAAGAATTCTCTTGGGTGTTCTCGGCTAGTAGCGCAAGCGCAGAAAAACCGTGCTCTCTCTCTCACTGGGCAGGTCGGAGTAGAAAAGCCCCCCTATCTAGCCTTCAACTTAAGCTCCGCCCACTTCTCACAACTTAAATACTACTTCTGACCCCAGCAACTTGTATCTCTCGATGGTCCAGTGGACTAAGAGTTTTTCTAAGGCTTGATTCGTAGCTGGGTACTCTTCGATTCCTGACCATGTAATTTTTTTTCCTATTATTATTATTACTATTATTTCTATTATTATTAATGTTGTTATTATCATCGTAACTATTATTCATATTATTATTAATATTATTACTATTATTGATAGTATAAGCTATCAGAGCCGCAATTAAATGTGCAACAAAAATACTAAAATTAGCAGATACTCTTTTCTCAACTTCTTGTGGTAAGTATCAGGGCGCATTTTTATTTTTTTTTAAGAAAAAGTTAAGGAATAATTTAATTACTAAGAAACAAATGACAAAGCTATGACTTTGACTAAAAATATGTTTGAAAAATTAAGTACCTTGGAAAAGACTTATTAATAAATGAGTAATTTTTTCGGAATAAACTAATTTGCAAAAAAAATACAAGTTGAATAAACTGGAATAATGAAAAAATATTGACTATTACTGTAATTTGTTCTTTTAGTGGTATCCTGCATAGGCCTATTCCACTAATGATCATGTCTGAATCAATATCTTTCATAACACTTAATTGAAAAAAAACGAGAACAAAATAACTAAACTTAATTTTAAAACTGATAAGTTATGATGTACTTTAAAGCAATTATTAATTCCAAAATCTACATAAACATTGTAAGTAAGTATCAAAATAATAATTTTAATAAATAAATGAATCACTACATCTCTAAGCAGTCTTTTTCAAGTGACTGTTAACGTTACTCTTATAAACAACAACAATTTCATACGAACACTTATAATACACGATTGAATAAAATATTCCGTAAGTAAACTTATTTAGATAGTAACAAAAAAATCTTAGATTCTTAAATAAGTGTGTAAAGTAACACAAATCTAATGACTAACTAAAACTTTTTTAAGTAGAATTATAGTGTGAGAGTAAATAAATGAATAAAATAATGAAATTTATTACGTATAGTTGATATAAATGTAATTTCTTATTTAAATACAAACTTTGGAATTAAATTGCAATCAATACAAAACAGAGCAATAATTTCACACAGTCTAATTATATAAAAATTATAGCTTTCAAAATAAGAAAATAATTATTAAATCTTGCACTTTATCATAAAAATAGCTAAGAATTAATTTTGCATGAAATATACAAATTATAGAAGACATTTGAAACGAAATTAGTACGAAGTTAAAAAAATTTCAAAACACTTTACTGATTACAAGTTGCCTTGAATTCTGATTTCTGGATCGTCTGTTGAATCGCGTTTATACATTTTAGAGTTGAATAGTTCAAGATGTTCTTTTGAGACTTTAGGATTGATTGCGTTAATACTTTTAATTAGAAAATAAGATCGAATAAAACGATCTTATAATTTTGTTCCACTTCTTAGGTTTTGTATCTGTAACAGTCGAAAAAATTCTTTTCACTCTGGTGTTAGAATGCGGAAAAGATAAAATCGCTTTAATACAAATTTTCGAATTTTGGAACTAAATCTTTATTTTCTAAGCGTGAATCAATAATTTTTTTCCAAAATTCATCTATTTTAACATTGCAAAAAGTTGAATCATTTAAATCAAAACGTGATGGCAGCTGCAAAATTTCTTTCCTCAATAATTCAAAATCAATATCTGAAAACGGAAAATAAGTCCGTAAGTCGTCAATTAAGTTAGGATTTTGACTCTAAAATTCACTATTCAAGGCATTTGTAGGTTTAAGAGAATTGAGTGGTTGAAGCATACCATCGTTTTTAAAATAATTTTTCTGGATGTCGTTGGAAGCAGTAACGTAAAAATTCTAGAAATTTTTTTGAACATTTACAGCATCTTGTTCTGGAAGACTTTTTAAAATGTGATTACAATCATCACTAACGGTCACATCCTTTAGGGGCTTGAAGTTTTTATCTGCGTTTACCTTACAATTAAAATTTTGAGTTATTTTTTTTAGTGCTGCATCGGTGAGGAAATTAAAGCCCGTTGCTACTGAAACTTTTAAACATTTGGTTCTTGATTTATTAATGACTTGTTTTTTAGTTTAAAAAATTGCATTTAATTCATTAAAATCAGTTACTTAACAAGTTATATATACAGTTGGGAGAGCTTTTTTTTCCTCATCGTTACTTTCAGCATACTTCTCATGAGATTGGAGTAAGAAAAAGGCTTTTAAAACTGATAAATTATCAAGTACCCGGTCAATACAATTAAAAAGCCAAAGCTATCTTGTGGTGGCTAATTTAAAAATTTATTTTGACGAAGTCTCTTCAAATATTCAGAATTTTTTTAAGTTCTCGCATCTCTTAGAACTATTAGAAAAGTATTTAGCAATCGATTGTAGCAAAGTCTGGCAATACGTTAGAATTTTAGTGCAACTTTTTTTTGCAACTAGAGCTGAAGTATGACAAATACAAGGAAGTAAGATGACATAAGGAACTTTATTTCTTAAAAAGGTAAAAAAAGAATTTTTTTGAGCCAGTCATAGTACTGGCATTGTCGCATGCCAAACTTGCTATATTGCTGAAAGGAATTCCATGTTTTGTAAAAAAATTTGCAAACGCTTGGAACAGTTCTTTTGCACCACATAATTTCGCGTCCAATTAAATTAAAAGTAATAAATGAGAAACTGCTTTACCCGTTTCATGATTAAAATATTGAATCCCAATGCAAAAATTTTTTTAAAGTAAAATCTGTCGATTTATCGACTAAAATTAAAAATCTTTGCTTTTTGAGAGTACACACTACGTTTTGAAATTCACAAGTGCTCAAAACATTTTTTATCAAACTTGCACACTTGTCCCTTTTCATGCCCATTTGCTTTACGTGATATTGATACTACAAAAAAAAAAAACGAGCAGGTTTCTTAACATTAAAAACATCAGGTCAAAGCTAATCTCGAAACAAAGTATCTACAAGCCACGCTAAAACAAAAATGCAACTACTTTTTTTTCGATGCATCAACATTACTGCTTTTTTTTGATTTTCGCTTTTAATTTTTATTCACACCGAAAAACATGATTTCAGCTCTAATATTAATACATTCTTTAATAAGTACAATAATAAATGTAAGTGCGAATAAAAAAACCATAATTAAACAGAACTATCTAATTAAAAAAATGAAATAAACTGCTTTACCAACTTGCAAAATTTTATACTGTGCCAACAGTTAATTACCGATGTTTTATGCACGATACACAGTACTAAACGCTCACTGAATTAAAAGTACACTAATACTACGCTACTAATGTTATATAACAAACAAAACATACGTATTATTTCATTATCTTGTGATATCCGAACCTGCTTTCTCTAAAGGCTGACGCTAATAGAAAGAAAACATAGTCCTCCACGCTGCAGTACAGTATTGCATGCATGTATACTTGAAAAACAACGCATGTTGCAAAATCAAAACAAACAACCTCCGCAAATGCTTTAAGTGAGCCGCAAATTTCACGCACAGCTTTTGTTTTCGTGATGCCAGTAGGAGCGCTTTTTTTCTCATGCTGTGCAGTAGCTTACAATGACTGCTGTGTTTTTTAAGATTTTTAACTCTTGATACATATATATTGTCATCGATCTATATAAAAATCTTGCCAAAAATTGTAACGATTAACTTATTTTTGTAATAATAATAAACTACAGCACAAATTATTCATGACTAAATCAGAGTTACGCGAAATTTTATTTTAAAAAAACTAGTCATTTATTAATAAATCTTTTTCAAGTTACCTAATTTTCTAATGTATTTTTAGTTTAAGTCATAGCTGTATCATTCCTTTTCTTAGAAATTGAATTATTTCTTTATTTTTTCTTAAAAAAAAAAAAACGTGCCTCACTACTTACTGCAAGGTGGTGAGGCAAGAGTATCCGCCTCCTAATTTTTGTATTTTTATTGCGCATTTAATCACGGCTCTGATTATTTATATTATTAATAATAATAATAATATCAATGATAATATAAATAATAGTAATAATAAAAATATCAATAATAATATAAATAATAGTAACAATTATAATAAGAAAATGTAGTATTTAAGTTGTGAGAAGTGGGCGGAGCTTAAGTTAAAGGCTAGGTAGGGGGGCTTTCCTACTCCTACCTGCCTGGTGAGAGAGAGAGCACGGTTCTTCTGCGCTTGCGCTACTAGCTGAGAGCACCCAAGAGAAGTCTTGGGTATATCGCAACACTGCGTCAAACTCGTAGCCTCGTAGTTCTACTTTCATCCTAGTAAAGTCGGGCTTGTTTGACGTATGATAATGTTTTAGTAGCTCATGACGTGTGACCACTGTAAATTTGCGCCCAAATAAATACGGCCGAAACTGTTTTTTTGCAACCACTATAGCCAACAGTTAATTATCATATGTTGGGTAGCGTAATTTCTCCCTCGAAGGCATCGTGAAGCATATTCACACGGTCCATCTTTCCCCGATTTGCTTTGGCTTAATATTGCTTCTATTGCGTAGTTTGACGAATCTGTTATAATTACAAAGGGCTCCTTCAGATCAAGTGAAATAAGTACCAGCTCACTACATAATGCGTTAACTAGTCTTCTGAAAGCTTGCTCCTGCTGCTCTTCCCATTTGAACTCTATTCCTTTTCTCAAGAGTTTAGAGAGTGGCTGAGCAATGTTTGCATAATTCTGGATAAATTGTCTTTAATATCCGATAAATCCAAGAAATTGTTTGATTTTTTTCGCATTCGTGGGTCTCGGGTATTTCTTCTCTGCTTCGATTTTTTTTTGGACCTGTTTATATTTGTCCATTTTCTACTACGTGTCCAAGTACTTTTGCCTCGTATTTTAAAAATTGGCATTGTTTAAGCTCAATTGTTAAGTTTGCTTCCAAAAGCCACTTCAAAAGTCTAATAAAATGCCTCCCGTGCTCTTCAAGGTTTGGATCAAACATTATGTTGTCATCTAAATACACTTTGATTTCATGCCCTTGTAGACCCACCAACGCGAGTGACCTCGATCTTAAAAATGTATTGGGCGAGTCCGTACACCCCATTGGCATTCTCTTATACTAATTATGACCGTCCGACCCTGAAAATGCTGTTTAGTTGGCACCATCCTCGTGAATTTCTATTTAAAAAAATTCCTGTTTCAAATGGACTACTGTAGTGTGTCGAGCCGAAGCTAAATGCTCGAGTGTATCACTTTTGAATGGTGAGAGATGGCAGCTTCCTACAGTAATTTCGTTGAGCTGCCTCAAATAAGTTACCACGTGCCAATGCTTCTCCACATCTGGCCCCGCATGTTGGGGTACAATCCACATGTAGGAATTGTACGGCGATTTCGAAGGCTCGATGATTCCGAGATCAAACAATTTCTCTATCTCTTTTTTCATCTGTTCCCTTAGCGCTGATGGGTACCTACAGCGCTTCGCCATTACGGGCTTGTCCGTCGTAGTTATGATGCAGTATTGCAATATATGAGTTGCTTTCAGTAGTTCTCCATCTAGGCCAAGAATAAATGAATTATACTCTATGAGTTTCCAGACGTGTGATTTTTCTTTCTCGATACAGCTTGAAACATTAATAAGCTGCATTATTTTATCAATTTTCGCTATTTTCCCTTTATCCAACAAACTATCTAAATTGTCAGTGTTCTTAATATCGCCATGGTTCCCTTCGCTTGTACGATTATTTGTAACGCTATCATCAACTTTGTTCATTTTTCTTCTTTCTTGGCCATTTGCCTCAACAAGTCTTATCAATGCCTTATTTATGCCCTAAGTGTCATCCCCTTTGACGCTAAATGGATCGGCCTCTCGCATCACCTCACATTCTAATAACTCAATTTCCGGTACAAGTATGCTTATTGTTTCTTTTAGTGTGCTTACACGCTCAGCATAAACTTTTCCACCATTATTTGAGGCTATACAATTTCCAAATAAAACTCCTTCTCTCATTCTTTGCAAAGGAACCCACCCTACTTTTATTTTTTCGCTATGTATCCCGACGTGGGCATATACAACTTGCCTTGACCTAACAAGAATCTCAAGCATCTCTGGCTCGATTAAATTAATTTTTATTCCTCCTAATTCAAAAATGGTTTCTGCCCCGCTTATAAGATCTTGATATAACATAAAAATGTTCCATCCAATTATTCCTTCCCCATCCATCGGGAAGTCACGTGGGACCACATGCAACCTACACGTAAAGACATTCAGTGGTATTTCAACTCCACCTGATGTGCTACGCTCCCCATGCGTAACACCCACAATTCTTAATCGGTTTCTTACGTCAAAGAATAAATTTGGAAGAATACTGTTTTCCTTTATGATTAAAATTTCAGCTCCTGTGTCCGTGTAAAATTTTGCTTCCCCACCTTTCAGTTGAGTGCTTGTCATAAATACCGAAGGGTGTGTCCTACCTGCTAGAAACATATTTATTTTTGCTTCACGCTGAGGCTCGCTTCCGTTATTGTTTCGCCTTTCTTTCATTTGAGGGCTGTTTTAAGCAAATTATCTCTCCTTGTCATCATATCAACTCACGCAATCGCAGCTAGTAACTCTCTTAACTGTACGCTTGCCGTTTTTCTGCTGTTGGGTGTTTTTGTTATCTTCCTGTCTACTGGGAGATGCGTGATGCTTGGGGAGCGCATCAAGCATCCTGGGAGTTTAAATTTTCTGCGCGTTACCCGTCTGTTCTCGTATTTTCCTCATGATTGTATTGACTATTTTGGTGTCCTCTCTGATTTTAGAGGTTGTAACTGTTATTTTTTGGTCCATAATTATCATAATTATATTTCCGTCCCTGATTATAATTGTTATAGTTGATATGACCGGGCGATTTATTATTATAATTATCTTCTTGTTGCTGATTATAATTGTTATAGTTGTTATTGCCGGGCACGTAATTATTATAATTACTTTTCTGTCGCTGACTGATAATAATTGTCATAATTATTATTGGGCGCGAGATTTTAATAGTTATTATTTCGTTGCTGATTATAATAATTATAATTATTATTGGGTGCATGATTATTTCCCCTACTTTAACCATTAAAATTTCTATTCTCTTCGAATGGCCTACTATTGTTCCTGTTATTATTCACCAGAGGGCGACTATTGTTGCCATTAAAGTTTTTATTATTATTATTATTACAACTATATCTCTTTTCCAAAACATATTACACAAAGTACTAACAAGCTTAAATATATTACCTTCTTTAACTTCCGATGGAACATAAAACATAAATCAACCATATCTAAATTACATAAATCAATTTTAAATAATGAAATTTCGGACTCTCACACAAAAACTAATTATTTAAGAAATAAAATTTAACTAATACGAAATAAGATTTTAAGTAATAACTGTGAATCTGTTATAATAAATTTATTTATTGATTATTACGAATTAAAGTTGATGAGTATTTTTCGCAAATATCGTTGTAAGTTGGATAGAAAGTTTGATGCCCTTTTGTCACACGAAGAATCCGAGCGCAAAGGGGTATACGATACACTTCCAGCTACAAGTGTCAGTGACCCTGGCCCGGTTCGGTGCCCTGAAATTGTCAATAATGAAGGCACAAGTGAAATAAAAGAAAACTGGCTATGTAACCTTTCTAATACACCGATGCCAGATTGTGTATCAAGCATATTAGAATTAGGCGATAAATTTAATTTTGTTTCTAATATTAAAAAATCTGATTATTTTCATCTTTTTAAGAATGTTGAACATTCACTTAAATATTCTGGAGAATTTGAGACTGTTAGAAAGGAACTTCTTAACATTATCAATAACAATAAACATAATGTATCTACTCGTCTTTCTTTAAATGATGGAGTTCTCCAAGACAATTTAAAGCGAACACGAGCCTTCCTTAAAAATAATGAACACATTTTTATTACTAAAGCAGACAAAGGTAATGCCACTGTTGTCATTGAAAAAGAAACTTACATTAATAAAGTAAAAAAATTGTTAAGTGATGATAAATATTATTTACAAATAGAAAAAAATCCTTTATACCAATTAATAAAAGATACTAAGAATTTTGTAAGCAAGTGGGATAAATGCGGTGTTTTTGATGAATTTGATGAATTAAGTCAATTTGATAAAGATATTCATAAAAAATACTTATCTAAATGCTATGGACTGATAAAAATACACAAAAAAGACTTTCCTATCCGTATCATTGTCTCAACATTGAATTCACCCACATATAGTTTTTCTGAATTTCTTTCTGATTTTTTGATTAAGAATATTTCGCTGGCAAAATCACACATAAAAAATAGCTATGAATTAAAAAATAAATTAAAAGAAGTTATCATTCCACCTGGTTACACTCTTATTAGTCTAGATGTAGTTAGTTTATTCACTAATACTAGTGAAACCTTAATCACAAGTGCAATAAAACATTTTTGGAAATTCTTGAATAATAAAATCAATGTTTCTTTGAATAAATTTTGCGCAGGAGTGTCATTGGTTTTGAATTCAACTTTTTTTCAATTTAACAAAAAATTTTACAAACAAGTTTTCGGCTTTCCAATGGGCAGTCCCTGTAGTCTAGTAATGTGTGATCTCGTAATGCGTTTACTCGAAATTTCATGTTTGGATAAGTTATGTTTTGATGTTTCATTGTACGTACGGTATGTGGATGATATCCTCATATGCGTGCCTACTAAATATATCAACTATACCAAAAACACTTTTAATAGCTATTGTCCTGAATTACAATTCACTGTTGAGACATGTAACAATAACAACAGCATCAGTTTCTTAGATTTGAAGATTATTATTTAAAAAAATAACACAGTACTAACTAATTGGTAGCAAAAACCCACACACTCAGGCCGATACTTGAATTTTCTTTCCCACCATACAATACAACATAAAATAGGTATCATTCACACACTAGTAGACTTTTCTATTAAATTAGCAGACACACAATTTCATAATTATAATTTAAAATTGATTAATAAATTTTTATTAGCTAACAACTATCCTCAAAGATTTATTGACAAATTTGTGAATAAAAGATTAAATACCTTGAAAAACATGAATATGATCGACAATAGCAACAGAAATGAAAATAATTATAAATTAATCTTATCAATACCGTATATTCCCCACTTGCATAGTCATATTAAATATTATTGTAAGAAGCTTCACATTGGTCTTATATACAGTTTAAACAATAAATTAAAATCGATCTTTTCACTTGGAAAAGATGTAACTGAGCCACTCGATAAAAAAAATGTTGTTTACCACATACCATGTGCGAATTGCAACTGCTGTTATGTTGGTCAAACATTGAGAGCTGTCAAGTTAAGAATGACAGAACACAAAAAAAACATTGAGAAAAAAAAGAATACATCTGTACTATCACAACATAGCATTAAATTTACACATAATTTTAATTTTGATAATATTAAAATTTTAGACATAGAACAAAATTACAAAAAGCTTCTTTTTTCCGAAATGTTAAATATACATAACTTTAATAATAATATTAATAGACAACAAGATACAGAAAAATTGAAAGATTGTTATAGGTCTCTCGTTATGTCAATTAAGAAAGGTGACTAACTTTATATACATGATTCGAGGACCCCTTTTATTCATAGTATTAGGAAAACATGAACTGTTTATGTGCGTCTCAAGGAACTGCTTGCGATTCTTGTTCGATTGTATTACGTGCGTGTACTATGTCATTTGTATATGTGCAGGGTATAAAAGCAACTTAGCTTGAAACTCTGACTACATTACGATTTTACATCCCTTTCGTAAGAGTAAGAGGTATGTTATACATGTAACTTAGTTTGCGTTTATAATATTTTACTTAAATTTGTATTGCAAAGAATTTTGTTACTCATAGATTTTTGTACCTGATGAGGGCCGGGACGTTGTCCAAACGGCCGAAACGTCGTTTTGTTTTTTAATAAATTCAAAATATGACAGTACCACCATTGGACGTTGTTTTTCATTATTACAACTATTATAAATGGATGTGTAGCTATTATGTTTATTATGGTTATTTCTAGGATCAGGGTTACTGTACTTTACATTAGGTGCCTGATCATCGTACGCAGGTCTTCGTTCATTTTTGACCTCCATCTCCGTTAGTATCTTAGGTGGTTCTGTTTCAGGCCTATCGGGGTCTTTTATTCTTCCGTTTTTTAAGTCTCCTCATAGTTTTTTGCACCCTTTCGTAGAGTGCAGACAGTGCTTTTGACAATATGAGCACCACTTAACATCTTTGATGCCATCCCATTCGTCCGTATCGCTCTTTTTCTCTGGCGCATTGCTAATCACCATGCCTATTTTTTGATTCCTCTTACCAAAAAAACTTTCCCGTGTTGCATATGTGCTGAAATTATTGGGTGCCATTTGACGAAGACTTTACTTGTTGTCTACGTCTACAGCCGCTTCAATGGCCTCATCCAGTGTTACAGGTTTTATCCCAGCCACGTTCCAACTGTATGGCGCTTTCTATCCATGGATGAACTGTTTTGTTGACTCTTTATCCGCGGATTGTTTTAGGGCAGTTTTCTGAATTTGGGACAGCTGTGGGTTGGCCTCATGAGTCATCATTATCCTATTATGCAACAGTTGCACCCGGGAGCAGTACTGAATAACTGATTCGCTGTTCAGTTGAATCAGTGACTTAAGTTGAGCTCACTGTGTATCAATACCTCCCATGATCCCGAATCACTGTGATAGAGCAAGTAAAAATACGTTTACGGTATTAAACAGTGATAACCTGGTGCAAAATTAATCTGCCACCATCCCCCTAAGCTTATCGCCTAGTGTACCTATGAAGAATTTTTCATATTGCGGCGGAACTGCTAGATTTGCTGTCCTCACCATCAGTTCAAAAAGTGGGAAGTTTATTGGATATCCATCGAATATAGGAATGCCACTCACCATGCTATTGACATGGAACAGTGCACAATAGTGCATGCTAACAGGGTACGTGTTTTCCGCTCGCTGTTGATTCGTGATGGTGTTCATGTTAGTTGAAGTTTGCTAAAATGGCCAGTCAGATGACGGTGATATTAGTTGACTTCTTACCCTTTCATTTATTGGGTCATTTTTTATGGCCAAGTACTCATTCTCTACAATTTTGTGTTAGTGTTTCTTCCGAAAACTGTGTCGCACATACCTGTGCTGTTTGCTGCACCACTTGTTTTTCTCCTCATCAAAACGGATGTTGAAGCGTATCCTGTGTATCCTTACTGTCGAACCTATCTTTCGAGTGCAAGTTTACGTCGCTCGAAATTTCGCTCATCCCATTTCCCGCTGTATAATCTGCATTCTTTAAGGGTAACATATTCGCCGCGTCGTTTCTTATGGTGTTTGAATATTTTGCACCCACCCCCATTAAACATGCCGTTGTTTGTGAGACTTACTCCCTAATTACTGAGACAGTTACATATTTTTTTATACATCTTAAGTACTAACCATATGCTCCCGGCTAAAATGGAGGCAACCAAGATCTTTATCATCCTTGTTTGCTTGATTTCTATCGTAGTCTCGGGAATCTTCCACCATGGTCCTTGATTGAAGCTGCCTTTTTTCTTCGTACTCTGACTACTTCTGATTTTGCTGATCTCTCTCGTAGCAATTAGCTAAAAATCGCAAGAGTCGATACTTTACCGTCAACGAAAACTAAAAAAAAATTTTATTTTATTTAATCGCGATGACCATCCCACTTCTGACACTGAAACTGTTGCGTAGAACTCTATAGTTTTGGGATGTACACGAAGTAAATAGTCGCGAAACTAGTATCCACGTCTTCATTTATGCAAAAACGAGAGAAGAGCGCGTCGCGTGTGTACAACCTTTGTCCTTGCCAGTTCCAGTCAGAGAGAGCTTCCGTCCAGCATTCTATCTGCTTAACCCTTTGTTCTCTTTCACTACAATCATATGTAGTAGGCCTAAAAAGAGGGGGTGCACGTACGTGTAGCTATAAAATCGTACGTGACATTAAATAATACTTGAAAATTTTTGTATTTGAAAGCTATTCATTTTTCACTTTAAATAACTTAATCATTTCTACATACATAAAATAATACTTTCTAGGCTTACAAACGAATAAATATTTATTTACTGCAGTGCTTATTACCTTACTATCCTCTCTTATACTATGCAGTGAACCCTATAAAACAGAAATTGCACTAAATTTTTTTTTCAAATGCTTTGAATATTCGTATGATAAACAAAAGGGGTACACCACATGCAAGGTACCACACAATCTAAAACTTCTAAAATAATTAAAATATGTATGAATTAACCAAATAACGAAGAGTTTCTGCATAAACAAAAGTTATATTACTTATAAATACTTACAAACATTTTTATTTCTGTGTGCGTCCAGAAATTGTACATTCTTCAACTCGCCATTAAGGTCAAGTATTATGCTCAGTACACTCACGTACTACTCATTCAAAGTGAAATTGCTTAGTAAGATTTCACATACGCGTGCACATATCGAAATTGTTATTTTTAGTTTATCCAAATATCATCCTGCAGCTAATTTTTCGTCTTTTTAATAATTTTTGTGGTTATGTTTAGAATAACAAACTAAATACGTACTTTACATTTGTTATAACTTTGCAAATATAATGCCATTTAGAAAAAATTTCTTATCTTGATTTTACACAAAGTATTGTCCTAAGAACACTGACATAATGCTCTTTAAAAACCAAATTGCTGGCTGGGGCCTTTCATTGAATTTTCCAAATATTTCATAACAATTTTCTACTGCCAACGCTTATAAAATCTCTGAAGTCACGCAAACACACTTATTCCTACTCTATATTTAATAGCCAAATTATAGTTGTATCTTAAAACTTAAGAAAAACCATCCTGCAGTACCACTTTCTTTAATGGCGTAGAATAACATGCCAGTGAGTGTTCATACATGTGTTCGCATACATGATTTCACGAACACTTTATCTCCTCTTCTTTAACTCATTTAAAAACCAGCTTGTAGGTCTATTTGTAAATTTAACAAATACATCTAAAAGTAATTTTTCGTATCAAAAAAATTAGGAGATTTCTGCTGCAAATTTGAATGCAATTTTATCAATTTTTTGATAAGGTAACTTGTTAATTGATGACTTTTCAAAATTAATTTTATAAAAAAAAATACAGATAAAATCCATAACCTTTTTTGAGATATTTTTATACAATTTAAAGTTCATGTTTGTTGTAAAGTATAAAATTTTCAAATGAAATAGTAGTTGTAAATAAAATTTTTTTTTTTAATACAGCTCCCCATGAATACATATATTGTTTAAGAAAAGTCACGAAATCCGTTAAAAAACAACCATTGAATGAAAGTAAGACTAGTGTATATTTAAGGTTATTGCTAGCGCGGATATTATGTGTATAGCCTAATAAACATCATTCTTAAAAAAAAAGAAAATCTCTGCATCATTTCTTAACCGATATGAAAATGAGTAATTAATTCTCAATTTTCTAAATTAAATGTCATTACTAAACTTAAGCATCGCAATAAAGTGAGAACAGTAGATACTACTAAAGTCAGTAATTTTACTAAACCGTAATGTTTTAATATAAAAATATCATTAATGTTATTAAGAAAGTTTTTCATAAAAATATTACGAAAGACTACAGATAACTGACTAATGACATGTTCAGTCTCTTCAAGGCGGATAATGTAAATAAATAATTATTTAAATTTTTTGGTGTTATTGAAAAATTGAGGAGAAAATAAAAGTTTGTTTTTCAAATTTATTCTGAGCTTCAATTTGAATAAAAATATCATTCGAACTCTTACATCTCGAAAGGGCAACCTATAACTCTCTATGAGAAAATGAAAATTTCTTAAAATATAAACCTGCAGAAACAAAATTTTGACTTTAAGATTTATTTATAGTCATTAAATAAGCTAATCAAAAGGAAAATCATTTCTTATACAAAATTAAAGAAAATGATAATAATTAACTTGTACTTAAGCTTCTTATTAATATGTCTATAACATTAATCAAACTCGTAAGGTGGGAGTCCTCCTTCAGTATCATTTAAAAGCTCTATGAAAAAGCTTGCGTAAGTATAATTGTCTGTTTTATCAACTCTCTCATAAGTAGCATGGTCCATGCTGTGATATGTTATTTTCTCTCCTTTCATAATTAATAAACTTTTATTTTGAAAAATAAGTGTATTTGATATAAAACAATAATATTACATTATTTATTGAAAAACTATTAATATTATTTAATATTTTCAAACGCTTATTACTTATTTTTCATTGTTCAGGTATTTCTTATCCATCAACTTTTTCATTATCATATCCAATAAAAATAACGGAACTTCTTTGATTATGAATTTCATACTTATTTTGAAATGTAAGATTTAAAACACATACCGAATTGTTATGTATCAAACAGTCTCTTTCATTATGTTAAGTTTAATACCATGTTCAACTACAGATAAAATTAGACGAATGTTACGTTCTAAAGCGATGAACTTGTTTCTAAACAGTGTGTTTGTATTACACAAATTTATTAGAGTTGTATCAACTATTTGAAACTCCATTCTTAATTGCCAGATAGAAAAAATAGAGAAAACACCATTTGACCTACGTAATGCGATAATTTATTCAAACAGGTATTGAATAGAGAAATATCAGATAGATTTTTTGGGAAAATAATTAAATCATAATTTTCAATAATGCCTGTATTTTAAACAATAAGAGTATCACATTCTGGTAATAAATGTTTGTTAAGTAAATAATGTTGATTCTTTTTTTTCGTATAAAATACACTTTATAATTCGGTAAGTTATGAACGTTGTTACGGGGTGCACAATGCGGATCAACGAGGCGGAGTCTCTCCACTTCGACCGGGCCTGTGTTGCCCGGATACCCAACGGTGATACTCCCTGTAAAATATTTTGCGGGTCTCGTGCACTGAGACACCGCTGCGAAATATTGTATCGCGGCTGTAAGGTGTCTGTCGTCGCTTTTCGCGACGATCATTTATAATTACTAATAAAGGAGAAAATTGAGGCACACCAAAAGAAGTAGCTCTCGCAGATATTTTTTAAAATTAAAATGTATATTCAGGGAATATGTAATAATTACAGAAAGTATTCGTGAGTGTGTAGTATATGTGTGTGTGTGTGAGTTCTCGCTCGTCGAGCGCGATTGCTTGCCAAGCTCGCGGCACGAAAACGCAGACCGGGCAGACTTACGCGGGCTAATCGAGGGCCGCTGCCCTTTACAATAAAACGGTCGCCTGAGGACCGGTACTCACCGTCGCAGGTAGTGACGACTCTCTCAGTCTCGAAGGAGCTGTCGTGCCAACGCTGGGGCCAAAAAGCGTCCCTACTGGTAGTGTCTGGAGGTCAAGGTCACTGACGCTAGCTTCGCGTTAAACCTCTGGCTATGGGAACCTTCCTCCTCTCGTGGAACTCGGGGTCGCCTGCTTTCTCAGCAGCCTCCAGCACACACCTGGTATTCTCTGGACGTCGCACACAAAGACACCAAAGAAAACACTTCTCGCGTGCCAAAAATTTATCGCGCAAAAAGAAAACAAAATAGATCACGAAAGTCGTACAACAAAATTATACGCTTCTCGCGCGCTCGCTTGCCCAAGCTAATCTGTCTCTCCTTGCTTCCTTTCCTGGCTTTCCTCTCTTTTTCCTTACCCCTACTTTTCCATTCCGCTTCCCCACTTAGGTCCCTTGAACTCTTTTTCCCCCTTTCTCTACCTGCCCTAGCCTACTAACGTGGCCTAACGGTGGGGCACCGTTACACCCCCCCACCAGACGTTGGATACCGGGGTCTCCAACTCTACTACCTAGGCGCCATTCAGGAAGGCTACAAGGACGATGTCTGTGGAGAAAGAAAACACGTCGGGTAAATGAAAGTGGGGTACAATTTATTAAAGAAAAAGAAAGAAAAAAAAAAAAAGAAAAAGAAAAAAAAAAATAAATGTTGATGTGCCATGGATTGGCTGGTTCTGGACTAAAGTCACTCCTGGACCCAGTCTCCATTTACGCGCTTGAAGCGGTAGTGCTCCAAGCGCCTTGGGCACTCCTTGGAGTGTTTGACGCCTTTTAACCCGCACATATAGCAGCGGACGGGTCTGAGGGAGTTACCCGTCGCTTGCACCTCCACTGTGTGGGCTCTGGTCAGAAGGCGTTCAGCCTCCTGGCGAAGTTGCCGAGCCTCGGCTTCCACCTTCCTCCTCTCTTCAAGGCATCGGGCCTCCTCGACGTGACGACGCTCTTCCTCTGCGAGGAGTTGGCGCGCCTTAACCCAGGTGTTATTAAAGGCCGCAAAACATTTGCGGCCGATCAGGGCCGTCCTCTCGGCCTTGACGGTCTTAGTCGTGGAGCCGCGCTCCCGAACATAGGCCTCGACCTCCGTGAAGGCGGCGAGCGCCTTCTCCCGGCTCGCCACGACACATTCCCAGGCCTCGTTGAGCCGCTCCAGGATGCCTTCCCAGGTGTCGTCTGGATCGGCCGTGGCCTCAATGGCCAAGAGCTGTGGCGCCTCCGTGGCCTCTGGTGTTGGTTGGACCGCCGACGATGGGTCGGCCTCGTCCTCGCCTCGGGGCTCAATGGCCAGTCACGGAGTTGTTTCCACTTGGGATCTGAGGCCATGTTGAAAGGCCTCGACCAGCTAGGTCCTCTCTTGCTCATCAGTGGCGTGCCTGAGGCATCTGATAAGACCGCCCAGGCTAAGGTGTGTTGCCTCCATCTCTGTCACAATACTGCCCCCAGAAAATAAAAGAAACAAAAAGTGGGGAAAAAGAAGAAAACACAATTAGTTGGGATGGAGGCGCTTACAAAATTGAATTTTTTCTTATTCTACGGGGCCGCAGCCATCGCATATCGCTCGGCGATTGACCCGTCGTTGTTCGTCGTTGGTCGCATGTTCGGGCGTCGTCGCGTGGTCTGCCTTCAATCGCAGGCGTCTTTGCCACGGCGGATGGATTCGACGCCACGGTCGTTTTTCGCGGGCGGCCTCACTTTGGCCTGGCTGATCCGGCAGCCTCGCTTACATCAGATGGATTCGCTAAAGGCGGGTCGCGCTTCGCCTGTTCGCCGCTTTCCAACGGTGGTTGAGGAGTGCTAGCCACTTCTTCTTCGGACCCCGAATCTTCAGGAGGATCTTCCCCCGCCGTCGCTAAGGGTCTGCTCACGTAGGGCTTTAGCTGCCTCACGTAAAGAGGGCCTGATTGCGTGCCTTCCTCGGATTCCAACTCGTACGTGTTGGAACTCAATGTCCTCCGAACGGTAAAGGGGCCGGCGTACCTTGGGGCTAATTTCGCGGCTACACCCTGCGTTGCCGAGGACAAACGTGGTTCTCCCGCCATACCTGGTCGCCAGGAGCGTAGACCACGTCGCGATGCTTGGCATTGTAATGCCGAGTGGCATTGGCCTGTGCCTTATTGTTTCGCTGATTTGCTTCTACGTGCAGCATCGGCAGACGCTCCATACGCTGCTTCCAGCTCTCTATTGCCTCATCCTCTAGGCGTTGCTGGGCCGTCGAATCGACCTGTCGGCGCATCGTACCTGGGGCGTACGGTTCTCTCCCGCTGTTTAGCATCGCGGGGGAGAAGCCTGTGAAAGCGTGCCTCTCTGTGTTGTAAGCGAACACATGTTCGGGCAGCTTCTCGTCCCATGACCTATGATTGGCTTCGATGAAAGCTCGAATCATGGTCTTAATGGTACGGTTCAAACGTTTAACTGGGTCCGCCTGCGGGTGATACGGCGGCGTAAGCATGTGCCGTATGCCCAGGCTCTCCCAAAACCCATCGACGTCTTTGTTCCAGAACTCGGTGCCATTATCCGTCAACAACGTTTCCGGGGTACCATGTCGACAGATGACGCGCTCTCTCAGTGCGCTCTTAACAGCCTTCTCATTGGCTCGCCGTAGCGGTACGACTTCGGCCCACCTCGTAAATAGATCCTCGATCACGAGGATGTATTCGTAGCCGTGCGTTGTCTTTGGTAGGGGGCCCATCATGTCAGCGGCTACTACTTGCCATGGAGCGGTGATGATCCTACGTCCCATAAGTCCTGGGGGGAGCCGCTGATCTACCTTGGTTTGTTGGCAAACCAAGCAGCTCCGCACGTAACGGGCAATATCCTGGTAGTATCCCGGCCAGTAGTACAACCGGAAGACACGCGCGAACGTCTTCTCGCGGCCAAGGTGGCTGGCAGATAGTGTATCATGACACTCCTGAAGCACTTGGTCGTGCTGGCTTTTAGGTACCATCAGCTTCCAGGCTTCCAGGTCACCGAGAGTTTCATCAACCGTAGAATCGGGGCGATATGCATACAGGTATCCCCCGACGATTTTCCATCGCGGTTGACTCCGTGGGTCATCCCGTACTTTTTGTACCATCTCCCGGTACCAAGGATCTCCAGCCAGGGGTTCCCACATGAGCGCTTCCACAGCGCCACTCTCATCATCCTCATACAGTCGTGACAGGGCATTGGGTACGCAATTTTGCGTCCCTTTCCAGTGTTCAACCTCGAAGCCATGGCTTTGAAGTTCCATGGCCCATCTTGACAGTCGTCTAGTCAGGTTGTTAATACTAACCAACCACCGGAGACTGCTGTGATTGGTCACAACCTTAAAGCGTGTCCCTTCGATATAAGGGCGGAACTTTCGCGTCGCCCATAAGACCACGAGGCATTCTTGCTCTGCCACACTATAATTGCGCTCAGCCGGAGTCATCGAACGGCTTGCAAACTCCAGAACTCTTTCTTGGCCGTTTACTATCTGGAATAATACGGTACCTAGTCCGGAGTCGCTGGCTTTCGTTTGCACCACGTACGGAATCTTGGGATCGGGTCGTTGTAACACTACCGAGGACGTCAGCGAAGCCTTTGTCTGTTCGAAGGATCGTTGCTGTTCATCTTTCCAGTCGAACGGCTGATCCTTACGCAACAGCCTGTTGATCGATTCTACTACCGTCAAATAGTTTGGCAGGAACTTCCGGTACCATGAAACCATGCCTAGGAACCGCCTAAGTTGTTTCAGATTCTTCGGAGCCGGAAACGCCGTAATTGGATCCAATTTAGCCGGATCCGGTCGTAAACCATCTCGGTTTACGAAGACGCCAAGGTATCTCACCTCGGGTTGACAGAACTCACTCTTTCCTCGGTTGAGGGTGAGTCCAGCTTCGTGCACGCGTTTCAGCACATGCTCTAGCCAATTGAGATGCTCCTCAAATGTCTCTGTAACAATTATTATGTCATCGAGGTAGGCATAGGCATAGGGCTCGAGCTCCGGCCCAATGACGCTGTCGATTAGCCGCTGAAACGTCATTGGCACATTACTCAGGCCAAACGGTAGCCGTCGAAACTGAAAGATCCCCTTGCCTGGTACGGTAAATGCTGTCACCGGCTTAGCCGCCTCGGCCAGCGGTATCTGGTGGTACGCGCTGCTGAGATCAAGGGTCGAAATAAAACGTGCTTCCCTCAGCTTGCGCAGGATGGTATCCATATGTGGCAGTGGATACGCGTCAGGTGCTGTTACCGCGTTTACCTTCCGGTAATCGACGCAAAACCGATACTTGCCATCCTTCTTGCGTATCATGACCCCAGGGCTTGCCCATACACTATTGGATGGCTCAATTACGCCACTTTCAAGCATCTCGCTCACGTGGGCATAAATTACCTCCTGGATCTTATCCGATACCGGGTAGCACTTCTGCTTGATGGGTCGCGAGCTCGTGATCTCAATCTCGTGCTCGACCCACGTAGTGCAACCCAAAGGAGCTTCACACTCGACGTAGCGGTCCAGGAGGGTCTGTAATTCCTCTTGTTGGGTGGACGAGATTTCGTCCAGCCCGACGGCAGCGAGTTGGACCTCACTGGTCGTCGTCACGCCCACCACCTCTAGAGGAACCTTAGTACCTGGTCCTTTCAACACCAGGACTCTATCAACAGGATCATGGACGGTCCCAAAAGCGTTGATAAAGTTAGCCCTGACGTAGCAGTCAGCGTCTAACTCGGGCAACACTATGACGTCTCACCCTTCACCCCTTCCAACTCGAAGGGTAGGGTGACGAAGCCTAAGGTGCGTGACGGTCACCCGTAGGCCATAGACGCGCTTCCTAGCGTGGGGCGTAGTTGCCGACGACAGGAATTGGCTATCTGGAGCCCGACTAATCGCATGACCGTGTGCGTAGCGCCAGGGTCGTATAGCGCTTGTAGCTTGTACCCGGCTACTTCCAGCTGTAGCCACCACCGGCGCGCGTCCTCCGATGTAACCGCGGCCTGTGAGGGTTTGGGAGAGGGAGGCGGCGTAATACCCTCGCTTACGACTGCCTCCTCTCGTTTCCCTGCCTCTTATTAGGGCAGTCCCGCGCATAGTAGCCTAGGTGATTACACCCGTAGCAACGTGGCTGTGACTCCTGCGAGGGAGACTTGTCTCTCCGGGTGCCAGACTTTTTCGTGCCTAACCCCTCGTTCGGGTTTCGCCTCGGTGAGCGCGAGCCCAAATCTCGGCGTCTATTCGCCTGGGCGAAGGAGGCGTGGGTGATCGTCGCCCCTGTTGACGGGGCCCGTTTGAAGCGCGAGAACTCTGCTTTGGCTCATTAGCATATTTAGCCAGGCCTGTTCGACGCTTCTCGACGTAGAGAAGGTCAAGCAGCAGCTTCAGCATGTTTTCGTCCAATTCCGGTTTCCTGACCTTTTTCTTGGTCAGCTCATCGACTATTTCTACCGAGTATTCATCCATCACGTCGAACCCCGCAATTTTCGGAGGATTAGCCAGCTTCTTTGGCAGCTCCTTAATTGCCTTTCGAAGGGCAGCTTGCTCGTTCCGGATAGCCGTTATTTCCTGTACGCTGGCACTCAAAGGTTGGGCTTCACTTATACCCGCAACCCCGCTGTGTGACCATGAGGTGACGCGCTTTTACACGTCGCTCAATGGCTGCGTCGACGTCTTCCGCTGGTTCAAAATTCTCGGGGACGTATCTCCCCGTCAGCCACTGGTAAAGGTGGTGTGATCTGGCTGCTTTACTGCCAGTCGTTAGCAGCTGGAGATTTTCTAGAAAATTGATTCCTAGGTCTTCTTTTATTAATGACCTGCAGAAATCGCTTAATTTATCCTCTTGATCCTGTGATAGCGGTGCCATGGTCTTAAGGTCGCAATATACAAAAAAAACTACTGGCAGTAAGTGCACTGTGCCGCAGCGCAGAGATTAGCTTGGGAAGAGAGAGTTGACGGTTAGGGAGAATTTTCGCCAAGGCGTTAGCTGGACGCAATTTTTCTGCCTAAAATGCCTTGAGGCTTTAAATTAAAATTTTAATTTACTGTAGCTTATATTTAAAGCTATCAGCTGTAGAAAGTCAATTCCCTCAACTCTCTCTTTTGCGTGTGTATATGTGTGTGGTACAGTTGTAAATACAGTTATGTATAGTGTACCTGCACACGTACACTACTGCTTCGCGCACTACAAGCCGCGAGTAGCCAACAGCCGTGTAAATATGTATACCGGTGTATACTATGCCGTATATGCGCTGTGTGTCAGCGTACGCCGCCTGTGAAAATCCGATTTCACAGGCAAGGCTCGTTAGCTATTGAAAATAATATTTCGTCTCGAAATATTATTTTCTTTCTTGCCCGCACTTGTGGACAAAAATTTTTAGTGCTGGAAGTTAGCAACGACTCAAAATTGTTACGTAAACAAAGCCGTTGTTTTGTTTACACGCGCAACCTATACGAGTCTGCCAGTGTCTCTCGTGTGCGTTATAAGCGTTCTCCGCGTTATACCCACGATCTGTTTTGTTTTTGTTTTTGCTGTAGCTACTGCTACAGCTCCTACTTTACTATTATTATAGAAATAATAATAGTAAAGGTCGTCTACCTTGTAGACGACGTTGCGCGATACCTATCCGTGGATTTTGTGTGTCGGGCGCCAATGTTACGGGGTGCACAATGCGGATCAACGAGGCGGAGTCTCTTCACTTCGACCGGGCCTGTGTTGCCTGGATACCCAACGGTGACACTCCCTGTAAAATATTTTGCGGATCTCGTGCGCCTAGACACCACTGCGGAATATTGTATCGTGGCTGTAAGGTGTCTGTCGTCGCTTTTCGCGACGATCGTTTACAATTATTAATAAAGGAGATAATTGAGGCACACCAAAAGAAGTAGCTCTCGCAGATATTTTTTAAAATTAACATGTATATTCAGGGAATATAAAATAATTACAAAAAGTATTCGCGGGTGTGTAGTGTATGTGTGTGTGTGTGAGTTCTCGCTCGTCGAGCGCGATTGCTCGACGAGCTCGCGGCGCGAAAACACAGACTAGGCAGACTCACGCGGGCTTATCGAGGGCCGCTGCCCTTTACAATAAAACGGTCGCCTAAGGACCGGTACTCACCGTCGCAGGTAGTGATGACTCTCTCAGTCTCGAAGGAGCTGTCGTGCCAACGCTGGGGCCAGTAGGCGTTTCTACTAGTAGTGTCTGGAGGTCGAGGTCACTGACGCTAGCTTCGCGTTAAACCTCTGGCTGGGGGAACCTTCCGCCTCTCGTGGAACTTGGGGTCGCCTGCTTTTTCAGCAGCCTCCAGCACACACTTGGTATTCTCTGGACGTCGCACACAAAGACACTAAAGAAAACACTTCTCGCGTGCCAAAAATTTATCGCGCAAAAAAAAAAAAATAGATCACGAGAGTCGTACTACAAAATTATACGCTTCTCGCGCGCTCACTTGCCCAAGCTAATCTGTCTCTCCTTGCTTCCTTTCCTGGCTTTCCTCTCTTTTTCCTTACCCCTACTTTTCCATCCCGCTTTCCCACTTAGGTCCCTTAAACTCTTTCTTCCCCTTTCTCTACCTGCCGTAGCCTACTAACGTGGCCTAACGGTGGGGCACCGTTACAACGTTAAAAATGTGATCTCAATGTTTGTTTTTTTTGCAAAAAAAATATTATTTATAGTTTATTAAAATTTTTTATACATTCTTAAACTGAATTTTTGATTGATTTCAATCTTTTTTTAAATCGCAAACTAAGTCATCATTAATATAAAACCGACTACCAAGTCGTTCTTAATCTTAATGACAAATACTTTTTAGAGTAATAAAAATAACCTGCCCTTGAATTTTTTACTCACAAATAGCTTTTTTTCGTCATGTATAACGTTTGCATTAAACATTGTGAAACAAAAATGGTTGTTTTAACATCTTATTCAATGTCTAAAATTTGTGTCATCTATAAGAAGATTTTACTTATCCTAATTAGAAATATAAATGGTGATAGACCTTTTTTTTCATTATTTTATTTAAAAAAAAACTATATGTAATTTCCGTTTCTTTGAAGTATAATACATCTACATTAAGAGATGCTAATTATTTGTTGCGATTATTAACAATAATAGGATCTTACTTTGAATTTTAACAGGAGTATTATCATTTGTGTAATTGATTTTTTTTTTTTTTTTTTGAATGTAACTATTCTGATTTTTCATTGTTTTTTAATGTTTCAAAATATTTTAACTCTAGTAATTTTTGATATTATAAATACCGTTATCTGAGTCTTTAGAAAATAATAACGTCAATTATAATTGTTGAATGATTTATTCTTAAAACTTATATAATTTTAAGTTGAACTACTTATTACTTTTGTGCATGTATTATAAATTTTAACAAAACTTTTTCATTTAATTTTGTTTTTATAAGCTTCACATTGATTTATTGGATCTGTGTATAACTCTTACTTACATTTTATTTAAAAGAAATTACTTTTTGCTTATTTTATTATTTATTTTTTATTTCTATGAACCAGAGGACGTATTTAATGCTTATTAATCATCACTTTTAATAAGCCATTAAAGTTCCAATTCAGTTAAAAAAATACTAATGATTTCTGGCTGATTGGCTCCCAAGCCTCTAAAACATGAAAAATTTAAAGGAAAAACACATACCGCCGTAACACACCATAAAAAAAAATATTTAACTCAAATGTATTTACAAACCTTGTATTTTACAGTATACATTTGATTTCTACACACATATAAGAAATTGATTCTTACCGGGGGACTCCAAGTCCCACACACTAATTTTTATATACTTTATTCTATCCCCCTACATCCCTCTGCATTTTTCACGCGTCTTCTACTTATCCCTATCCAACCCCCCTCCATTCCCCATCCATCACTAACATTTTAAACCGTGTTCTGGTGAAGGATTTTCTTTGAAGTTGATTCGATTATCTTGGGGTTGGTTTTAGTTTTTAGAGCTAAAGTGCTTGTGCAGTTGAACCATGAGTCCAGATGGGTTTCTAGGGCTTAACAGTTTGAGAAATGATTGCATATTGTTGGGTGATTGATTTGATTTCATCAATCATAGTGATTAGAAAATAATAAAGTGTTTACATAACTAAAAGTGTTCTAGGTAGTGTAATATCAACTTCTCTTAATGATTTTTTGTCGAATTACGTTCTAAAAATGCTGTTCAAATGTTACTGATGTCTAAAGGTAATCAAAAAATTCTGAGACTTGTCATACATCTTCGTAACGAAATTAAAGCAATTTTTTACTTACCTCTAGCAAGTTTTGAAAAAGTCCTAGAGACCTTCACCTACTACCATAATTTTTTCAAAAACCTGCAGGCCTCCTACTATCTTGCACAACTTTTAGAAAAACCCATATATAGGCCTTCACTGACCCCCTACATAATCAGATAATATTTTCTCTTAGTGTAATAAGTTCTTAATTTTAAAGAAATCTTCCAAACCCTACACAATGGTTAAAAAAATTAAAAAAAAAAAAACAAATAAAATGATCACGTACAATCTGTATAAATAAAATGTTTAGCAAATTTACACACCACCGATGGTGTATTACAAATGGCCTACTGTTGACTTTCTATTAGATTGTTAATAAATATATTGTAACGTTTTTTTACGACTATATAACAAGCATGAAATTGATTAAATGTGAATATGGGATATTGCTTGAACGACGGAGGACGAGATGAATCCTTTTGATGGCAAAAACACGAAAAATATCGGTTGCGAGCACTCCTCTAGTCATTTCCTGGGGCGATCGGGATCGGGTAAGGAAGGGAGAACGGAATGGGCACTCGTCACTACGGCTAAGCAGTAGATCGAGGAGCCCCGGAATTAAAAAGATCCCCTTAGTATTTACGACCTTGACCTTGCCAATGTTGTGAAACAATGGAGGAAACTTCCAGCCCTGTCCGACGTGGCTCGCCATCTTGGATGATTGTTGAAACCCAAGGAAAATGCATGCAAATACACCAAGGCTCACAAGAAATAACAAACAATGCGTCATTTTATTGGTATAAATGATTTATATAAGAACTTCTTATTACAAAACAATCCAAAAAAAAACATTACAATTGAGTTGTTTGAACAAAATCGAAATTTATATGTTATAATGTTGTAATCAAAACACTACAAAATAAGATGTAAAACAAGACAGAATTATGTTCTTGCAGTACAATAATGAGTAATTACAAACGAAAAGAAAATTAATGTTAGACTGTAAGCCTTAAAGGAAACACTTAGCAATAAAACAAAGATCTAATTAATAACAAAATAAACACTTTACGCATTTAAGCAGTGCCAAAATAACGCATTTAAGCTGATATCATGTGAATTTAAGCAATTTTAAAGAATAGCATTTAAGTTATATCGAGCAGTGCATCGAAGCGAGCTCGTGAGCTTTGCGGATTCTCTTCTAGCACCAAAAAGACCAAGTGTCTCAGCCGAGCCAGTGCCAGTCAGAGAATGCCTTGCCTCACGAGTCTCTCCAACTGACAAAGCCAGGGAGCTCCTTGCGGTAGGCGCTGCCAAAGGTTGCTGATGAAAAAAGTAATGAAGTAAAAGAACGCCCCACTCCTCTCCCTCACCGTCCAATATAAATGGCTTGGAGGAATGTCGTCTACTTGCCTTTGGCCTCCAGAGTATCTGTTCAATTCAAAAAAAATAATATCAAAAAAAAAAGATAATATCATATACTTTTCCCACGCGAAAACTTGATCTGTGACAATATTAATCATATTATTGTAAAAGTATAATTCTACAATATAATAAAATTATATAAGTGCAAGTTGCTTTTGATTAATCATTAAAATATCTTAATTCTGACTCTTACCCTTCATCCAACTTTTCTCGAAAAGGTAATTTAAATATTTTAGTAACGTTTAATAAATTATTTTGTTTTCTTTATATCACTCAAGCAGTTCATGTACTGGACCAAAAAAGTTTGTCATGAACTACTTAGTTATAAGTCTCAAGTTCTTACTTTGAACAGAAAAATTAAAAAAAAAAAACTTAAAACTTAATAATATTATTATAAAACCCTGGAGATAAAATTATTTCGTAAATTTTGTTCATTACGTACAATTTCATGAAATAAAAGAAATTTCTTCAAAAGATTTATTTTCTATTTTTAATTTATTATTACGGTCAATTAAAATAAATGATCTGTTTTTACTTTTGCATTCTATAGAAGCAACAAATATTAGACCATGTTGGAATATATTTTTCTTTAACTCGAATGAATTTTGTTAAAACTCTGGCCTTGAGATTAGTAAACGTGTTATTAATGGTTATTGAAAAAACTAATACTATGGAAAATTTTATTTGGTATGGAACGAACGGGAATAAAGATTTATTTTCAGTAGTCAAAGTTATCTTTGGAACAAAACCTTTTCTTCATATTCTATCACCCGTTATAATTTCAGCTGCGATGCTATATTGAAATAATTTTGTAACATGGAATCTTGTACCATGACACAAATCATAAGCAATTTTAAAATTCCTAATCAGCATAACGATCGCTTTAATTTTTAAATTTAGCTGAGAAGGTGGTAAGCCTTCGTGCATATCATGGAAAATTTTCCCTGGAAAATTGATGCCAATATCGTGGTCAGACTTATTAACCCCTTTTTAAGTTAGTGATGTAGTTAGTGCTCATTTCTCCTATTAAATAATTTAGAAATTTGCCGTTTAAAAATTAAGTGTATTCATCATGGAAAGTCAGAATAACATTATGTTGTAAGCAATTTGTATTATTTAAGATAATTTTCAAGCATACATCATCGATTTTTCATGTCTTATAAGGTTTAAATGATTTTTTTTCTCTGAATTCAACAACGATTTAATAAATTCTAAGTCATTACAGCAAATATTGAAATCTTATTTTATAGTATAAAAATATAAACAAAAAAACACTGAATTAATACTCATGGATATAATCATACTTCTGTTACGTTCGAACTTCTATGAGTGAAGGGCGAAGCTCATAATTTCGTTCTACAAACAAATAAATTAAATTTTTGTTTGTCAGGAGCTTGCCATTGGCCCAAAGGCCTTATTTGTTTTTACTTACAGGATACTTTTCATTAAAATCGTTGACTCAGCGTTGTAGTATTAGGTTTCACCGAGTGATATAAGTGGTGTACGCCAAGCTGGCATTGACTTATTGTTAGAGTTTACGTCATACGGTAGTATCGTATCTTATTCGTCTTTTCTTTCTCACATTCTTGTGAAGGTCTTTATCATACAGTGTCTATCTTGTTTTTACTCGATATTCAATTGATTTATTAGGGTAAGAATTATGTGTCAATTAATTATAATTATTGGATCCTGAAATGTTTCATATATTTCAGCAATTAAAATTTTTTTGAATTAAGAAAATTAATGTAATCGACAACTAAGTTGTGTCTTATCTGATGATTTAACGAATTTCGAAAAGCCAGAAATAGTCAATCTTACAAATAGTAAAAATAATTAAGTCTCAGATTCACATTTACAATGTCATACAATTTATAGTTCCCTTAACTTTACTTACTTGTATGAACGTTGGTTGGCCGCTGCTTAAGCGCCTGCAGTCACAAGATCGTACAAGGTTGACCGCAACGATATTCCTAATCCTACACAAAAGAGCACTCGTGGTGATGAGAATAATGAGGCTTCTGCTTTTAACGTTGGAACTGAAGTCGATGGTTCTTTCTTTTTTGTTTCTTCTTGATTCACTTTTTAGGCAAGTTTACAGTGGCCTGGTTTGCTTGAGCTTTTCTCATACAGCTTAGTCACCGAACTAAGTTTTACATTTGGTTTAAGTACACGCTTTTAACACGTTGCTTAATCACCAAACTAAGTCTTACATCCGCTTAAAAGATGCAACAGAACTCACTTTTTAACCTTTATTGTTACTTGGGGCACTTAATGAGAGAGGAAAGACGAATATTGTTATATACGAGGGATTTTCATACTCTTGCATTTGAGGAAGACGCGTCATATTGGAGATCTGAACGTCCAATAAGAGCTTACCCTTATTACCCTCAACTGACACGAGCATAGTCGTGGTGCAATAATTTTACAGTAGTTAATGGTTAAAACTGCTGATCTCTCGGATTTTACATAAAGTACTAGTTGCTGTCAAAGTTGTGTATGATATTTCTTGTGTAGATCCGCAGTAAAGAATGCTGAAATTGTTAATTAATCATATTATTTGGTGTACTGATGCAAATTAATTTTGTAAGATGAGCGTTTCGTAAGATTGCTTGAGGTTGCACGTGTAGTTCAAGTTTTGTGATGGTAGCTTGTTTCAAAAAAAGTAAGTTATATGTCACGCGATTGTAGAAGCAGATATGCTGCTCGATAGTTCAAGATAACTGAGCTTTTGTTTATTATAATTTAAAATGAAACTCTGTGTTTTAAAGTAATAAATTTTAAGCATATAACATGGGATGTCACACACCCCTCCTTAGTTGAATGCCGCCCTTGACAATTGTAAGAGCGGGTATTGTCGAGCCCACGTCAAATACTCAAAAAACTAATACAATTATTGTATAATCACATATTTCTAGTAGTAGAAAATATTTAATTAAAAAAATAAGACATAAAGATAATGTTTTACATATAAATTAATACAACCTATATGATAAATCATTATTTCGTGAGATTTTGTCGTTGCAAGTCTTCCGTGTTGAACTTGTTGTAGGTGATGTTCTGCTAAAGTTATGATTGTAGAGTGAATTTTTATTTAGAAATGGTAGCTTAACGGTCACAGTTTGCTTAGTTCGGTAAGAATGATGCTTGCACTTGATTTATGAATAAGGTGATTCTAAGTTGTTGGTCAGCTTTTTTTTCTCTTTTCTTCAGTCATTATATGGTATGGTGGTGCATTGTAACTGGAGCATAAAATAAGGTTGGTATATATCTTTCATTTTTTAATGGCAGCTTTAACCAGTAGTGTTATACAGTAGGAATAGATGCTTTGCATTTTACGCAGTATCCTAAAGGCGTTGCTGTTTTACGCGATATTCCTACGGGATTTGTAATGCTTCAATGACTTTACTCCATTGCTCAATTGAAATCAGTGAGAAGAGTTACTGCAGTGTTGCTGTCATGCTTATTTATATCATTGTTTATCCTGTGTAAAATTGTCTTATAACACCATAAGGTTAATCTTCATTATAGTGTTACATGTACGAAGAGCTTTTTGCGCGAGCTTTAAGACATTAATTCCTCAGTATATTTTTGTTACAATTTTACAATGCATTAGTGTTAAACAAAATGTTGTTGAAGGCCAGTAGTTGGAAATACAACTTCAAAAAGTGAGATCTTCTGTGGATGGTTTACCATGGGCATATAATTTATTTTATGTTTACAACTTGTATGTTATACAATGAAAAAGTATAATTTTAACCAGAAATTTTTGTGGTAACTTGCCCTTATCATCTCCCCTGCTTTAAAAATACGTATATCCTTTTTTTCTTTCTTCTTGTATATGGATGTCCAAGTGTATACGAAAAGATAAAAAAAAAAATTTTGTAAAATTTTATTTGATTATAAGAATTCTTCTTTTTTTTTTTTTGTTTTTTTTGTTTTTTTTATGGTTTAAGCATTTGGTTATTATTGGTAATGAATTGCGAACGTTGCTTGCATTTAAATATTCTAAAAAGAATTCGGGTTTGGAAACCAATTAACTTAAATTTAAGTATGTATATTTTAACTACTAAAATTATTCCCTTACAAAATTGTGAAGGTTTGTTCTTATTATTAGTCTGATTTTTAATTAGTTATATACTATGAACTTATAAGCAAATATACATTTTTAATGATTTTTAATGGAGATCATAACAAAGTAACGAATATAAGTCGATTGTATTGGCAAAACTTGGCTGCTAATTGAAAGCAAAACTGTATAAAAATAACTCTTCATGTACGAGTAGTAATTTGCAAGTGTTAAAAGAAAGAAATTTTAATTTTTATCTTATGCGTACTTGAATTACATTAAGTCTCATTGAGAAAGTCTTATTGATAACAGCACTTTAATTTATCTAAATGTTTGATAATCATTTTTCCATTCTTTGCTTTGAGTCTTAAGTTGTTATTATATTTATTTTTATTGGTGATTTCAAAAATTCCATTTTAATGTTTATATAATTTTTTTCTCCGAAGTTCTTTTATTGTGTAAGCTTCTATACAAACTTCTAAATTCTGAGGTCTAGCATGCTTTTCTGCCGTTTACTAATTCATATGGTATAAATCTGATAGCTGTATGCAGTGACGTATTGTATTTATGTGTTGCAAAAGGTAAAATTTTTTCCCAGTCCTGTTTAGTTGTAGCTTTTGTTCTTAAAAAGCTTGCAAGCATGTCATGACTACGTTTTAGTGAAGCGTTAGATTGGGGATGGTAAAGTGTAGTGATCTCAAGGTTAAAAATGAAAATTTTGGCTAAATTTCCTAATAAATTGTTTTGAAAACCCTGTCCTCTATCGCTGAGTACCATTTTAGGAACTCCATACAACGCTATGAAGTGTTTTGCCAGAGCATCTGCGACTGTGATAGCTTGGATGTCGGGTATAGCTACTGCTTCACAGTATTATACTATAAACATTGTATAGTTGATGGATGTTTATTAACAGATGCTGTTGTGAATAATCCTAGGGTATCAATGGCTTTTTTTGAGAAAACTTTAGCTGGAGTACCAGTTATTATCATAGAATCTTTTGTTCTTGTCTGTGATAGTTTTTGTTCTTGGCAAAGTTTGCATTTTCGTACAAAATTTTCAATATCTTTTCTCATACCTTCCCAGTAACCCACTTCTTATATTCTTCTATATATTTTATTCATGCCTTTGTGTCCACTGAAGAGACTGTTGTGGCATTCTATTAATTTTTGTTGTCTCATTTGGTTTGATAAATAAGCACATTCACCGATACATACAGTCATTTTAATGTTTACATGTCTGAGTTCTTTATAAATTGCTTTGGGCAAAACTTTTCTGGGCAAATTATCGGTTATCTTACTCTCTCTGGATATTCTCAATGTTTTTATGTATTTTTTTTTTCTATTGCTTTGGCTAAACCTGCTAGGCATGAGTAAAGATCTCAAAACAATACTTCATCTTTTTCTCTCTCTTTGATAACCAAACAGAATACTAATTCATTTATATAATTAGTTGTTGTCACGTCACCAACGTGTGGTTGCGTTTTATTTAACTCGGATCATGGTATATTATTCAAATCTAATAACAATTTGTTGTTCATAGAATTCAGCGTCAAGTCAGCTGAAATAAACATTGCAATGTCGTCTTTTGCATATGTTAAACAATCTCGTGTGCTTAATATTTCGAGGTAATCCATTTCTGTTCTTACTAAAGGTCTAATTATAGTGCTTTTTTTACGAGTGACTTGGCCATCGCGTTTGGCATTTCATTGCTGCTCTAACATTTCGAATGTGGCTGTAGGACAAGTAGACGGTGTTAAGTTACTCAGCATCGGTTCATAATGCTATTTTATGAATTTTTCTCGCTGTTTAGCACTTGAATGAGACGGTGTATCATGTATACTACCATGCGTTTTTTCGTCCTCTCTAGCTTCTTCGCTATCTTCTTGTTCAATGGTAGAAACATTAGGCTCTTTCCATACAGTATCAACATCATCTCTGATTACTGTAGATGCAGCCTTGGACCGTCTCTCAGTTGATTTTGATCTCACTAGAAAGCTTCCTTCTTCTACAGAATTTTCAGAATCATCGAAATAGCTTAGTGCATTATTAAATAAAGTTTTTAAATTCTGAAAATTCGTTTCGGTTGACTCTGGTTCGTTATTCTCTATTGTTTTTGGCAGCACGTAACAATCCAAATATGAAGATGGGTTAGAAAAATTTATTTTTTGGTATTTATTAGTTAAAGGCAATTGTTTATCAATATTTTCATCCAAACTGCTTTCCAAAGCATCTTCATGCGTTAATCTGCGAGCGGTGGATTGCAGCTTTGGATTTTGCTTTAGATTAGCAACCATTTCATTTTCTGATGTACTTGAAGAGTCAGTATCAATCCTATATCCTACTGACTTTCGAGGTGCAGTTTCGATTTTTTTATTTGTAGAAGTCGTAGAAGTTGACAGTTGTGCTAAAAAGCTTAATATTTCTTCTAAGTCACTTACTCCAATAACTAGTAAGAGCTTCTTGCTGTGACTCATTATCTGTTGTGGTTAAAATGAATGATGAATCTGGCTTAGTGTTTAAGAGACTAAGAAGTAGAGATTTATTTCTTTGAGGGATCGGTGCTGGCTGGTTCTCTTTATCTTTCAATGTGTCTAGAATTTCTGTATCATCAGAGTCTGAAGTGGCCATGGGTCTGTCAGGAGAAGGTAAATTTCGTTTTTCTTGAGCTCAGTGCCTCCATAATCTTTAAGCTATTAATGGTCCAGTCAGTTCTTCTTGCCCTCCTTTCATGCCTTGCAGTATAATGAGAGGAGAATTTTACGAGCTTTTTTTTCTTCCTCTTGTTGCTTGCTTCGCTATGGTAGTGGTTTCGAGCTTACTTGAGTTTTGATTGTGTATATCACTGGCCGTATTAGCACATGCAATAGATGTTTTTTTCAAGGGATTTTTTTAATAGGTTTTAAGGGTAACATACAGGACTGTAATGCTTTATAATAACTAGACTCGCTGTCAGAGCTCGAATTGTTAGAGCGACTACCTTTTTTGTTACTGCTAGATGTTAAAATTTTTCTGACCCTTTGACGCCTTCCCATAAAATCAATGTCATCTTTTACGGTGTTTTTTTTAGAAGAATTTGCAGGATTACGCGGTAAAATGTCAGCATTCAAATTCAAACGTCCAGGTTTTTACTTATAGACGTGGTTGTACTTGCGAAGTTTTGCTCCCCATCGATCCAGGCATCTCATGGGATCTTTCATCGATTCGAATCATATCAAAGGCTTGTGATCTCCGTAAACTGTAAATTTTCGTCAGTATAAATAGTGTTAAAAATGTTGTACGGCGACTATTACTGCAAAACACTCTTTTTCAGTAGTGGAGTAACTTCTTTCGCATTTATTAAAAGTTCGGGACATGTAGGCTACAGTATGATCTTCTCCTGGTTCTTCTTGACTCAAAATAGCACCGAGAGCTCAGTTTTATGCGTCAGTAGTTAGAAAAAATGGTTTATCAAGATCGACACATGCAAGTACCGGGGCCCGACACAGGACTGATTTTAATCTTTTAATGCTCTCTTCCTGAGTCTTAGTTTAATCGAATTTTTTACTTTTGCGTAATAATAGGGTTAAACGCTCTGCAATTTCAGCATAATCTTCAATAAATCGTCTATAATATCCAGAGGATCCTGAAAATTCTTGTATTTTCGTACAATCACTTGGTGTTGAAAAATTTTGAACTGCTTCAAGTTTCTTAGGTTAAGGTTTTACTTCATAACCACCTATTTTGTGTCCCAAATATGCTACGTTAGGAGTTGAAAATTCGCACTTATCTAGCTGTAATTTTTAACCAGCGTCTGATAGTATATTAAATAATTATTTTTACTTTTATTCCATGTTTTTCTAAAGGTCTGGCACATATTACAATATCATCTAAGAATATAAATAGTTCTGTGCATGGCAATCCCAATTATACAGAATTTATAAGTCTTTAAAATATAGCTAGTGCATTGCATAATTCAAATGGTACACCTGTATACTCGTAATGTCCGTATAGGAGGAAAAACTGAAAGCTGTTTTATGGCAATCTTCTGGAGATACTTTCATTGGATCGAATCTGTTAGCTAAGTTGAACACTAAAAAAATTTCTGTCCACCAATTTTCTCTAATATCTCGGTAATATTCGGCAATAGGTGAGCATCAGCGATAGTTTGAGCGTTTAATTTTCTATAATCTATTACGTTACGGTTTCTCTTTTTTCTGTTGGTTCCTGGCTTTTTGGGGACAATCCACAGTGGACTATTGTACGGGCTAGAAGAAAAGCTAATGATTCTTTCTAGTAATAATTTATCGATTTGATCTCTAACGTCCTTGTCTAGAGCAGGAGTGTATCTATATTGCTTAGTAAAAACAGGTTTATCATTAATTGTCAGTATATTATGTTGTTCATACGATGGGCGTGGCATCACCTTTGATATTAAATAAATGAGAATACTCTTTTACTATTTGGTAAAGTTGTTCATAGATTGTCTTATCATAATGATGTTGGCAAAGTTTTTTTGTAATATATTTAATTTTTTTCTCTGGTGTAATGTTGGGAACATCATTACTAAGGACTGAGTTAAAAAAATTTTCTGAATCATCTAGATGAAAAGGTACGAGATTTCGCGGAGGGATCTTGATGTTTACTGGCTCTTTTTTAGTGTTTACAGCCATCGCGAAATAGCGGGCTTTATCGTATGTTACTGCTGCTTTGCTTATGAATACATCATTTACATGAATCTCTATGGAAACTCTTATTCTGACTGGTATTTTATATACGCGATTTTGACCGAAGGTTACTCCTGTAGGTTTAGAATGTCAATAACTTGGAAGGAATTCCGAGTTTTTTTCATTTATGCTTATATTACCTATAATTTCGTGAAAATTGTTTTCATTACTGATATATTCTGTCGTTGTATCAAGCAAGGCAAGTTCGCGTTTGTTTATGCAATGACTGATGAATGCAGTAGAAGCTGATGACAAAATTTGATGTGTTACATCGAGAGAAGATCTCGTGCAGCAGGAGTTAGTGTGGGTCGTGAGATTCATGTGGACTACTAATCTTAAAATACAGGATTTTAGTATTGATTGTGACAAACTTGATATGTTTTCGTTATTAACATAAAGAATAGCTTATTTAAAATAATGAAGAATAAATATATAAGAGACTACGTATTTAACAGTGGGAATTTTAACTTTCAAAGAAAATCGCGTAACAAATTTATGAATTAAGAATAGTTTACAAATGATGATGATTTGTATCTTATTTCGAGCTGTAACTTTAGTACTGTGTCAAAAATGACGAATAAAAGCCATACGAGCAATTGATGAACTGGTGGTTAGTATAACTAATAAGTACACCGGCCTACCTCATGTGAAGTCGAACAAGAGAGAGTTTGATGCAAACGAAATTTTGATGGCAATGACAAACAACAACAATAGAGCTGCAGCATGGTAGTGAAAAGCAGCAACAAACAAATAATATGGCGACAAGGCTAAGTAAAGCGGCAGCAAGACATCCAAAGGGGCTCGGTGACTCGACTGCTCTAGTCCATGACTCGACGGCTTTTGCTCTAGCTCCCAATCAAATACCAGCGCCACTCGTAACGAAAAGCAGCGTGATATATATGTGTGTGGTTTCTATTTCTATCTATCTCGTTGAGCCTACGTGAGGGTTATATACACTGATAAGTGAACATATTGCTTCAATCAGACGTGACTATGTATACTTATTTGCTAGTAGTAATTACACATAACCACTACTGTATTAAGTAATTTGTTTTGTAGCAATAATTCTACGTAAGATGAAGAAGAACATTATGATTCTTATGTAGAAAATCAATAAGTAAAAATCATTGCCTCTCATGACTTAACAAAATACAGCAAACTTGCCAAAGTTTTCACTTCAGATGTAAATAAGTGTTCTATAAAATAACGAAAAACATTTTAATTTAGAAGTTAGGCAGAACTAGCTGCTCTGTTTATAAGATAATGTGATTTAGGACTTTAATTCGTTACCACCACTATACCAATATCATTCAAGCATTTTGATGGGATATTTAACCGAAACTATTATGTATAGCTATCTGTACAGCTGGAGCTATATTAAGTACAGTCCTTCACTAAAACTAATAATGATTGATACAAATTGTAGGGCGAGCAGCTAAGGTCACTTATAAATTTATATGATTTAAAAATATCCGTTGTGCAATGTTTAGACATCTAATATGTACAAAGCTTATTCGATAAGATCTTTTTAGTAGGTTAGGTTCGATCTCGCTAATGCAGATTTTGTTTCGTACATTATTATTTTATTAAGAGTGCTTTAATTTATTAGGCACGACATGCTTGTTTGGAAAGCCTTTCTATAATTCCATAATATTTTACAAATAAATTATGAGAAAATACCTATCTACATAAATATTTTGTACTTTTTAAATTAAATTGGTATTCCTTGTTTATAACTTTTAGTTTTGATATTGGAAAATGTAACATTCGTATTTGGTGCTCAACACTATCAAGTTCTCGGTAAATTCAACTTTTTTTGTGTTAGTATTGATTTAAAACCATGTAACATTTATTACTTATTACGTGTACATGTATGACATGAAACAAATACAAAAAAGATCAAAACGATACATAATTATTAAATAATACTAACTGTGAAAGTATCGCCTAATTTAAAGGTGTTAAGTGAATAACCTAACAAATTTACCTATAACATAACCACAAAGAGACAGAACTCCCAGTACCCAATTTTAAATTAGGAAAACAACTAACAACATTTATAAATATTATCAATTCATACACTCATTCTATTATTAATAATTGTAACGTATATGTGGGTATAATTGTGTTTAAAATAAAAAAAATATATATAACATCATTGATCAGGCGAGAGTATAACTATGTATAAATGAGAGAGTTAGATTGGATGCGCTTTGTGGCGCGCGAGGGCAGTTCGCTCTTGACTACAGTCGAGTCAAGAGCTCTCCGCGCTTGACTATCACGAGATGTAACACGACTGAATACTAAAGTTACCTTATACTTACATCTGTCTTGATCTTATCCCTATTTTGCAATACATTTCCCACATATAATAGTTTTTTCACAACATGTATACTGAGCTATTATATTACAGTAAATTTTGTTATAAAAATCAGATTCTACATTCTGAAAAATTAAACATTCAATTTTTTTAACAAAAAAGTATTATCATAAAAAAATGATATATCATGTCATGTATTATTATTAAACGATAATATATTTACAAATATCATTACTTCTTATTTTTTGTTAAATAAGCTTAATCGATTCATAAAAATTATTATTTATTCATGAGAATTATCAAGTAAAGTCAATTATTTATGTAAAATTTTTTTCTAAACAACATTTTCTATTTCCATGTTATTTTAACTTTCTACTTAAACAAATGATTTTTATTTTTGCACTTTGATAAAACTACATCTAATTGACCATAAGAAACTACAACATGTTTTTGTTAAATACAAACCTAGATTATCAAAACTTTAACATTAAAATTCGTTTATTGTCATAGCAAATTCCATTGCGATTAAAAATTGTAATCTATACAAAATGGAAATTAATGTTGAGCTGTTTCTTGTGACTAGAGTTATTCTTGTAATAAAGACTATATTTCCAATTTTTTTCTAGTTATGATTTCGCCTTCTATATTATACTGTAAAAATTTCGTGATTCGTAAGCGTGTTTTATTACACAGTTTACCTAATATACTTAAATTTCTAAGTAGCATAACTATTGTACCAATTTTTAGATTCTGTTCATGAGGTGATAATCCTTCACACATATTATTCAACATTTTTAACAGAAAATTTAAGTCAATATTACTATCCAATTTATCAACTTGTTTATAAGTTGCGTTATCTATATTATAGTAAGATTTAGCTTCTTTAGTTAATTTTTTAAGTATTTTATTATTTAAGTAATTAATGTACTCGTTATGTGATGTAATTATAATATTCATAATAATAATACTATTCATCGAATAGTTATAGATACTAAAGACTTTAGAACATACATCATTTGATATCCAATTTTTAAGAACAATAAAAGTTTTGGTTTCCCCTTCTCTAATTTCTAATAATAATTTAGAAAACTCTGTATAGTCAGAACAAACACTGATT
Source organism: Copidosoma floridanum (assembly GCF_036245765.1). NCBI lineage: Eukaryota > Metazoa > Arthropoda > Insecta > Hymenoptera > Encyrtidae > Copidosoma > Copidosoma floridanum. The sequence continues at coordinate 8,059,513 of NW_028321890.1, read as the reverse complement.
TCTTATCTTATAATTTTAAATGAGTTCCATACAAATGAAGATTTCATAGTTTGTTCAGTTATAATTTTTTAATTACCGTTTTTTATGACAGGGAGAATCTGACGAAAATCACCTCTTAAGATAATTGGTTTATTTCCAAAACATTATTTAATAATTCATAAATCTTTTCACATTCTGTTTTTTATTTCCAATGTTTATTTTAAAAAAATTGGAACCTCATCACAAATAATTAAATCAACTTCTAATAATTTTTTTACATTAGCCTCCAATTCTAAAAAGGCACTTTCTATATTATTAAGATCTTGAAGAGGTGTAAAAGTTCTATGACTCATTATCCCGTTTGGAAGCAAAATTAATGGTATGCCAGCCCACGCAATTGACAAAAATTTTTTATTTTTGGAAATAAAGAAATAGATTAACATTTTCTATAAACAAGTTTCTTTCAACCCTTCAAGACAATCAAACAAAAAAAGTTTTTTTCTGCTTAAAAATAATGTACAATTTTTTTTCGGTCGTCATTTCACAATCAATCCGACAGGACGACTTTCACGCTGGGCACTAGAGCTGCTGAACTATGATTTCGAGATCAAGCATCAAAAAGGCGCTCTCAATTACGTGCCCAATGCGCTCTCGTTACTACACAAAGAAGATAAAGAGCTTCCTGTTGGAGTAGTGACTCATACGAATACCACGTAAGATGCCTAGTACAGTGCCTGGTAAGAGAAAGTAAGCCACTCTACTATCGATTTTTCGAACTGAAAAATCGTCGGTGGACAGCTCTACGTGTACCTCCCAAATCCCAGAATCGACGATACCCTGGGTAACACAATTGCGCAGAAGTTCGTCTTACCCCAGAAGATGAGACAGAAAGTGTTGCAAAAGTGTCATGACAAGCCGCCAGTATGCCACCTTCGTTGCGAGAAGACCTTCGCTTGCTTGGCCTGATACTACTACTGGCCTCAATATTATTAAAGCACAGCTGAGCAGGTAAGAAAGTGCCAAGTTTGCCAGCACCTTAAAGTAGAACAAAATTTGCTAGCTAAGGTGATGGCAAGACGCATAATCCCCGGCCCGTGGTAAACAGTAGCAGCAGACTTCATCGGCCTATTGCCGAGCAACCCGCACAGATACGAGTATATTTTGATTTTTAAAGATCTGTTTACGAGGTGAATCAAATGTGTACCCCTACTTTTAACCGATAATGAAACGGAGTTACAAAAACCGCCTGATCGATGACTACTTGCAACCTGCGCAAGGAAAAAAGCTTGGAAGGGACGGGGGCATCATCATTTGTATGAGAGAGAAAGAGAGAAAAAAGAGACAAGTGTTTTGTGATGCGTATCAGTGCAGGACGCTTTGGGCCATAAGGCCAGAAGAGATAAGGTATAGGTAGGGTACACACGTGCATCTCTAGTTTTATTAACAATATTTCTCTATTGAACTCTGTATAAGGTAATGTTTAAAAAATGTCAGAGTAATCGAATGTTTTGTAAATGATTGACGTCATATTCAGTTAATACTCATTAATATAAGCTGACACTATCCGTCAAGTTTTCACCAAATTCCCAGCAAGTATCCTACAAGTGCCCAGCAAGTACCAGCCAAGTGCCTGTTAAGTACCCAGCAAGTATTTTCTCAGTCTTTGGCAAGTGCCCGGCAAGGCCCAGCAAGTATCTGACAAGTACCCACCCACGTGCTTTCCAAGTACCCACCAAGTATTCGCCAAGTACCCACCCAGTGCCTAGCAAATACCCACCAAGTGCCTGTCAAGTACCCGGTAAGTACCCACCCAGTGCCAGTCAAGTATTCGCTAAGTGCCGTTTACGTGCGTGACAAGTGTTGACCAAGTGCCCAGCAAGTACCTTCCAATTATTTATCATGTACCTGCTAAGTGTCTGGCAAGTACCAGTCAAGTACCTGTTAATCACTTGCCAAGTGCCCAGCAGGCACCAGCTACGTGATCGGCGAGTACCCACCAAGTGCCCGCAAAGTACCCGCCAAGTGCTCGTGAAGTGCCTAGCACGTATCCTCAAGTTTCTGCCTTACAAATTTAAAGAAAAGAATTTAGTAATTTTAGTATAAGTACTCAACTTTCATATAGTTTGTAAAATTTTGTAGGTCTAACATGTAATTGAAAATAAAATTGATGTGTGAAAACTTTTTTTTTACATTGGCTTTTGTGTACATTTTTCGAAAAGCCATTATTGCTTGTTATTTATTACTTTTTAAAGATCTTGGAAAATGTTTGTAAATACTCTGTCAGTTTGCATGCAGGATGTGTCCCTTACATAAAATTGATCCTTAGCCATCAAAATATTAAAAAAAATTTATTATACACAAGTAAGCTTTGCATGCTTCTCTTTAAAGATGTTGTCTGCCAAGAACAGTAGCAATAAAAGCATCTTAGAGCAATGACAAAACAAGTTCTAACTGCACTATTTATGTACACGTCCTTATAAATCAATACTTCACGATTATGTAGAAATTTGTTAACCTAAATGTTTTGATAAGATAACGTAAATAAATAGATTTGTTGAACCTTAACACTGATATCTAAAGGGATGTTTTTGATGCTACCTATAATCCTACTTGTAGGTTGTAAGAAAAGCAGTTAAAAAATTGGATGCTTGAACACCAATAAAGTAGCACATTAAACTTGTTTCGCTAATATCTTGTTAACAGTAAGAAGCCGAATTTAAAAAAAAAATGCCATCGTGTGGAGCGGAAAATTTCCACCTTATTTGATATTTTACTTTTATTTAGAGTAAAACTTAGTTATTAGATAAAAGTTTAATGAAGGGGGTTTTGCCAGATGTGTTAGTGAGAGACAGAGAGCACACGAACAAGCAGTTGTGTATGCCAGTATAAGTATGCCACTAATGGTGTCGTCAGCTGGCAATATGTATAGGTATTTATTTACTTGATGATATAAGGAGTATCATTATTAAATTATATCTAAAGGTTTTGTGCTTTTCTTCATGAGATATGCTCATAAGACTTGTTGATATTGCTTAAAAACGTGTGAACAGGTTGTTATTCTTCTTATCTTATAAGGGATGCAACGTTTAATTAACTACCATAATTAAAAAATTACTAGTACTGTTGTAATAACTGTTTTAGTACGTGATAAGTTTTTTCTTATAACACTCTGGTTATTGCATTATTTTGTACCTAAAGATTACACTATCCATATAATTACATTGGAATACGATAATTATATAATCAGATGGTTTTTAAATTTAATAGCATAAAAAGCAAATAATACTAACCTAATAGCATTAGGATCCGATCTTTACATTACACATGGCGGTGCAATAGCAGACACTCTTGCGCATGCGTGGATACACCCATGTATACAGCTATACTGATGGTATCCCACAGCTAACCAACTCTGCACAATAACAATGTGGTAACACGGCGCGTTCATATAGCAACGATATACCATTTTAACCCCAGGGATAGTTTAAAATGTATTTCCAATTACCTTTTATTTAAAAACTTGTTGCCTCAAAACCATAATTTCAACGAGGTTTGCTTCAGAAAAAATCGCTCTACATGCTGTTCTCAGAAAATATATGCATGTATATATATATTGTGACGTGGGAAACCGACGTCACGGTAGGAAGGTGTGTCGTAGTAACAGACAAGAGAAGAGGTGGCACTATGCACACCAACACTACTCCACCTACGGCCCTTGTACCAACCTATCCCTTCCCTTATCCCTACTATAGGCAGCACTGCCAGCCCTTGACTGTGTGCAGCGGTGGGTGTGTGTGCGCACTGACGCATACACAGGCAGGTAGATACAGTATCAGGGAGCACGAATCGGCAGGGCGACAAGAAAGGCACTCTCCGTCTTGTCTGTTTCCTGCCAGGCCGTATAATCCGAGGGCTTCGCAGTGTTATATAGTTCTACGGGTGTGTGTGCTAGATACGACTGTGTGCTGTACCGAGCGGCCACTGGAGGCGCACAACAACGGCTACCTGTTGGCTACCCGGACTGCCACAACGACCTTCACACACACGCTGTCAAGGACTACTGGGTTCGAGTGCCAATCCCTGCTCGTCAGACCTCCCGGTGCCCGAGGATAGTGGTACAGATAGACCCCTGCGGTAGCAAAAGTACGGTAGGCCTATTTTCTATTTATCCCGTCCCTACCGTAGACAAGCATTGTTTCGAGCAGCAACTGTCGGACCTGCACCTGCAAGGCTAAGGTTGTAAAGAGTCAGGCCAAGTTGGATAGTCGGGCAGAGTAAACATTGTACAGAAATAATAAGTTTTGAGTTATTAATAAATGCAAATAAATGCTTCAATGTTAATCTCACCCATGTATGTATACTGATTGCCAGCTATCTCTACTATCCACTGAGCCCTATAGTAAGTCATAATAAATAATAATTTCATATGTGCCGTATCTTGCTACTGACTGCAAGGTGAGCAAGGCACGACACATCACATGGCGCTCGACTAGTTGTACAAGCAATTGTGCGGCGCAGTGCTTTAAGAGGCCATTTTGTGTGCACGCCGTATGCCTAGGCAGGTAGGTTAGCTTACGTACACTGCCTGGCCTCTGTGATTATTTTACATGTATGTATAGGGGATATGATCACCTGCTGTATCGCTATATGAATTCTGATGGCAAGCTGTGTTTATAATATAAAATAACAAATATGCAATTTTGCTGCACAGTGTGTCATATTTAAGTATCTATTGTGTTTGAAAATTTTATTGTCTGTTGGTCATTCATTTTTGCACTACCGTTTTGCTCTTGGTTGTGCGCAATAAAATAATAATAAAGTGTCTCCCTTGTATTTTAAGGCGTGACCTTGCACAACATTAAGTGTCATCATACATTGTAAATAGGGTATAATTTCTAAAGACACAAAGTGAAAGTTCAATAGTAGGATAAACACAGTGTTAACATTCGTACAGCAGATTGCTAATACTAAAATACGGTATTTTGAAAAACTTGTTCGAAATGAGCCCTGCAGAAGCATAATAAATATTTTAAGCTACTCGCTAAGGCAGATGGCATACAGTATAAACAAAGTGCTACAAACGTACAGTATACTCTCTATCGTCCATCTTTGGTTTCAGTAACCTTTAGTACAACGTACACATGAACATGACGGTTTCACTAAAGGACTTGGAATTTTCCTTTAGAGCAAGCGTGACTGGGGGGGACGAACTGCAGGCATTAAGCCATGAGACGATAACAAGAGTTATCGCAGCTATTGTAGAACAGTTTACGGACGGGTAAATATTTCCATATTTAATATTATTATAATTGAGAAGTGATGGGACCGTAATAGAAGCTAGAGATCGGTTGCAGCGTTTTTTAAATAAAAAATACATCGGACCAACAGTTAAGACATGGAACGAAGACATAGACAAAATAACGCAAATAGATCGAAATAATTTGGCCATGAAGCTTTTGGACGAAGTGGAGAGGCCAAAAAGCCGCGGAACCAGATTCGTACCTAACGAATCATCGACGATGAACACTAGCGTGGCCGATGGTGATCACGCCAACACCTCGACAGCCGCACCTCGGCAATTCCGTGAAGTTGTAAGCGAGCAAGTGCGTCGTGGTCTCGATAACGCAAAAGCAGTAGACAGTCGAGATGAAATGGAATCGGTAATGCGCGATGCACAAAGATTAATGCACACATACGAGGAATCACAATCCTACAGAAGGTCATACGAATGGCCTAAAGAAGATGCAATTTGAAATCTCACGAATAGACCGTCCAACGTGTTGGCGGCAAATCCGTTACTTAACTCTGGGGCTAACTTGGCACCCACGATGGGGGCAAGTGGGGCTCCTAGAGAAAATATAGGGACAGAAGTAGGACGGGGTGACGAGGCAACTTTGGCACTCGGTAACAATGGCCACCCGGGAGATTTGGGAGCCGCGACCATGGTAAATAGTGATGCGAGCGGACGTCGGGTAACATGGTCAAACGAAAATCCTACAAATGACCATCGGGAAGCCCCAACAACTGGTATGTACAGGTTCAACACTCAACCGGGATACCGTGACACACTTAGCCATGTACAGGGAAGAGGCGGTCATAATCCCGCGGGGGCATCCCAAATGCTTTACATACCCCATTACAGTTTAAATATACTCCAAGTGCACTCAACTATCCATTCGTATAATCCTGGCATTCTACCGCAACAAAACGCACCCCTGCACTCGCTTAGATATCACGCGAGTATACAACTACCAACGACGGATAGCATCAGCCAACCACGGGTGGATATACACAGCCAGAACAAGCGTAACTTCCCTGCGTACAAACAACATTCCAACCCAGGAACCCAAAATACTTACCGTTCAGCCCCAAGTAGCGATTTCATACAAAAGGGGGAGGGGTTATTGGGTTGTTGTTTGTTTCCATAAAAATGCTATACATCGACCGCAGGGGTCACCAGCAACAAACGCACAAATGTCAATACACCAACGCGAATCACAAATTATGTGCAAAAGATACACGCTAGACCTTTTGGCTCGCTGGAATGTGGAATTTCGTGGACGCGCTAAAGATGACCCAATTGATTTTTTGACGTGGTTGTGGGAATGCATGACAATAAAAAACCTATCGTTAAAAGAGTTGTTGAGAGTGTTACCAGCAGTATTCGACGCGAAAACCAATAATTGGTTCCAGTGAGAAAAATAACACTGGGGCACGATAGGCGAATTTATCACTGCTTTCCAGTTGCAGCATGGAATATACGACTTGTAGGGTAGGGTACACAAAGAAGCTGAGAAATGCACACAGGCACTGGATGAAGATATTGCCAGTTATCTGTGAAATCTGCGAACTCTAATGGATAAGATTTATACACCCCTGCCACTCTACGAACAAATTAATCGGGCGTACAGGAACCTTCACCCATAATATCATGGGAGGATCCCCAGAGCGCAAATAGGCAGCTTTTATCACTTTCTGCTGTTAGGCAAGAATGTGGAATTAACCCAACAGCAAGACAGAGAATATCGGCCACCTCCACCACCAGAGGACTGTTTGTTTCCGGCGACATCATTTGTTTCCCGAAAACAATCGACGTCGAAGAGAGTTGCTGCAGTGAAATCCACCCCTAGCGCTGGGGATAGCGCGGAACTGCAGCTGGTAAAAGCGTTAACCACCACAACGGCCACTACAGTAGTCGAAGAGAATAAAACGGCGAAGCAGCATAAAACTGTGCAACAGCAGCAGCAGCTTGAAGAAATGCTAGCTCCGTTGAAAGATATGATGCTAGCAGAAAGGCGCCAGAATGCACAAGCATCAGCCTCCAAAGAAAAAAAATCAGCCGTCTATAACACGAAAAATACGGGTGAAAATGCAGCTACAGAAAATAAAGACCGTTAATGTTTTATTTGCCGAAATGTTGGACACTGGCGTAATGATTGTTTCTACCAGGAATATTGTACCAAATGCGGCAAGATAGGGAACAAGCGTTATAAGTGCCCTAAATGTAATATGGAGAGGCCGGGAAACACCAGAGAAGGGGGGCAATAGAAGTCAGTGCCACCTCACCGGAGCAAGCTGAGACTCCATACATACCAATTACTACAGGAATAAGCAACGAGAAAAACAGGGAATGACAAGAACTTTTTAAAATTGGTTCAGCAGTAAAACTTGCAATACTGACATATTTAACATGGCTAGGAAGTACACTAGGCAAGGCATAAATATATAGTATACAGCAAGTATGTTGGCTGGAAAATTTGTAACAAATAGCTCTGTAAAACTTCCGAAATCATTGGATAAGTACTACCACCTCCGTAATACGCTGGACAACCGAAGTGATGAAAAAAACCAGTTTCATAACCGACTATGTGCACAGTAAGGGCTTAGGTGCTGGGGAAGAAAAAAAAAACACCCATTGCCGAAGCAATGGACAGAAGAAGCGGCCGGAACCGAGTCTTCTACCGTCCACTGAGGACGTAGTGTCTGCCGCGGGTCGAGGACTTGGGTGAAGGACACATGAAACTGAAAAAGTGATAGAGGTTTTGGCGTTGGCCAAAGACCCACGTCACTATCTACCGCTTAATGTCACAGGTATTAGACTACAGGCACTCGCGGATAGCGGTGCGGTACATTGTTATTTAGTTACAGGAATAACTAGGTGGCTAAAAAATTTCCAACCCTGTCGTGCTACAATTTCTGTTGCCAACGGAAAGATACTGCCAGTTCAAGGAACCAAAGATGTTCCGATGACCATCGGGCAAGCGACCAAGACACTGATATTGGGATAAGTGGACGAGTTGGAGTACGAAGCCATTTTTGGGATAGATTTCCTAAAAAGGTTCCAAGTTATCGTAGATTACGGTAAGGATGTATGGTGTACTCCCTCAAATCCATGGCATACGTTCAAGGGCAAGAAGAGTGATCAGGAACGCCCAACAGCGGTCGCTGCTACGGAACAATTGATAACGATGACTTCTTCCGAGGAACAAGAGTTAGTAAAAATCCTCGATAAACTTATCGTTGCTAGCCCGGAAAAGCTTGGCATTACCACCGTAGCCAAACATAGCATAGACGTCCAAGGCCACCCTCCAATTAAACAACGTCCCTGATGGTACGCACCTAAAGTCCTACAGATTAAAAACGATAAGATAGATTGGCTGTTGCATGAGAAAATCATCAAGGAATCCGAAAGCGCGTGATATAGCTGTCCACTTCTAGCACCAAAAGCTAACGGAAAATTTCGATTTTGTATAAATTACCAGAAATTAAACGAAATAACGCGAAAAAACGCTTATCCCATGCGACTCATAAACGATATTTTAAACAAACTGCGCCCAGCCAGGTACATATCAAAAATAGACCTTAGTGAGGCCTATCATCAAATCCTTTTAGATAAAAACAGCCAGGAATACACAGCCTTTGCTGTGCCTGGGAAAGAGTTGCATCAATATGTGCGCATGCCCTACAGACTCGTCAACGCCCCCGCAACATTCCAGACAGCGATTAGATATAGTTCTAGCCATATTTGAGAGTTCAATAGGACCCAACCTCTCTGACGTGAAAAATCATGAGATCAAAATAAAAAAGTACCGAAGGTGACGCAAGAGATTCAAATAAGGTCCAATAACCCAAGCATCCATCAACTGATGACCCAGTGTGCTTACTGGCCCCTCTATATTAAAAGCGCTTACTGGCAACTGTGTTAAATAAATAATTTTTAATAATGCAAGCTTCTATCACCTAATAACCCAAAGCGCTCACTTGCCACTCTTTTTAATAAATAATTATTTATAACACAAGCACCTATCACCCCATAACCAAGGGCACTGACTGACCACTCTTTTAAATAAATAATTATCAGAAAATAACACAAGCTCCTATCAACTGATGACCCAAAGATTTTACTGGCATATCTGTTGAATAAATAATTATTGATCAATAACAAAAGCGCCTATAACTCAGTGACTTGGGGCGCTTACTAGCGACTCTGTTAAATGAATAATTATTAATAACACAAGTACCTATCACCTAATGACCAAAAGCACTTACTGGCCACTCTGCTAAATAAATAATTATTAATAAAACAAGAACCTATCACCCAATAACCTGGGGCGCTTACTGGCCACTCTTTTAAATCAATAATTATTAATAAATAACACTTGCACCTATCACCTTATGACCCAAAGCGCTTACTGGCAACTCTGTTAAAGCAATAATTTTTAGTAAATGAAACAAGTGCCTATCACTTAGGGACTTGGAGCGCTTACTAGCCACTCTGTTTAATAAATAATTTTGATAAACATAAGCGCCTATAACCTAATGACCCGAAACGTTTACTAGCAACATTATTAAATCAAACATTATGAGTAACGCAAGTGCCTATCACCTAATGAACCGGGCTGCTTACTGTTAACTCTGTTAAATAAATAATTATTAATAACATAAGAGCCTATCACCCAATAACGCGGGGCGCTTGATGGCAACTCTGCTAAATAAAGAATTATCAATAACATAAGCGCCTATTATCTAATGACCCGGGGTACTTACTAGCAACTCTACTAAATGAATAATTATTAATGATACAAGTAACTATCTTAAAATAACTTGGAGCACTTCCTAGCCACTTTTTTAAATGAAAAGTTGTTGATGAATAACAAAAGCACCTATTACCGTATAACCTAGGGCGCTAATTGCAAATCTAGTAAATAAATAAAAGTGGATGAATTTGTCAAGCAACATTTTATCGATAATACAGGAAACTTATTTGCAACACTATTAAATGATTAAAAGTTAAATGATAGCATTTGTAAACATATTACAATTTTAATTGCTGATCTAGAATAACAAAGATCTTTTCACTTGGCACTCTTGTAATAAATTAATAGTTAATAACCTAATAGTAGCTAGTTAGTACCCCACGTCATTAGATAATCGGCGCTTATGTTATTAATAATTATTTTTTTAACAGAGTTGCCAGTAAGCTCCCTTTGTCATTGTGGGATAGGCAATTGTGTTATAAATTACTATTTATTTAACAAAGTTGCCAGTAAGAAACCCAAGTCATTGGACAATAGGCGATTGTATTATTAATCATTATTTCTTTAACAAATACTTGCCAGTGAGCGTCCTTAGTCATTGGGTGATAGGCGCTTGTGTTATAAAAAATTATTTATTTAACAGAAAGGCCAGTAAGCGACCTGGGTCATTAGAAGATAGGCTTTTGTGTTACTTATTAATAACTATTTATTTAGAGTAGTGGCCTGCAAGCGCCTTGGGTCACAAGGTGATAAGCGATTGTGTTATTAATAATGATTTATTTAACATAGTGGCCAGTTAGTGCCCTGGCTTATTGAGTGATAGGTGCTTGTGTTGTTTGTAATTATTTATTCAACTAAGTGGCAAGTAAGCGCCTAAGTAATGGGTAATATGTGCTTGTGTTATTTATTATTAATTATTTACTTTGACAAGTAGCCAGTAATCGCTCAAGTTTTTGAGTGATAGGCACTTGTGTTATTTATTTATAATTTTTTATTTAAAAGAGTGACAAGTAAGTGCCTCTGGTCATTAGGTGATAAGTGCTTGTGTTATTAATAATTATTCATTTAACTTAGTTGCCAGTAAGCGCTTCGAGATGTTAGGTGATAGGTGCTTGTGTTATTAATAATTATTAATTTAACAGAGTGGCTAGGAAGCACCCCAAGTCACTAAGTAATCAACGCTTGTGTTGTTTATTAATAACTATTCAATTAACAGAATTGTTAGTTAGCTCCTGGGTTATTGTGTGATAGGAGCTTGTGGTTTTTATTATTAATTATTTATTTAAAAGAAAGGCCAGTAAGCGTCTTGGATCATTGGGTGATAGGCACTTGAGATATTAATTATTATTCATTTAACAGAGTGGCTAGTAAGCTCTCACAAGCCACCCTGTTAAATAAATAACTATTGAAATGACACAAGTGCCTATTATTACATGAACCAGAGTATCAACTGGCAACTTCGTTAAATAAATAATTATTAAAATAACACAAGTGCCTTTTACCTTACGACCCGAGGCGCTTACTGGCAACTCTGTTGAAGAAATAATTATTATAAAATGACACAAGTGCCTATCACTCACGGACTTTGAGTGCTTACTTGACACTTTGTTAAATAAATTATTTTAAATAACTCAAGCACCTATCAACTGATTACCCAGAACGTTTACTAGCAACTTTGTTAAATCAATAATCAGAAATAACGCAAGTGCCTATCACCCAATTACCCAGGCTGTTTGCTGGCAACTTTGTTATATAAATAATTAATAATAACATAAGAGCCTATTACCCAATAACGCGTGGCACTTACAAGCAACTCTGTTACAAAATAATTATCAGTAACATAAGCGCATATCACCTAATGACCCGGGTTACTTACTTGCATATCCGTTGAATAAATAATTTTTAATAACACAAGTGCCTATCACCTGATGATCTAGGGTGCTTACTGGCAACTCTGTGGAATCAATAATTATTTAAATAACACAAGCATCTATTACCTTACAACCTAGTGTGCTAACTGGCCACTCTGTTAAATAAATAATTATTATTAACACAAGCCCCTATTACCAAATAACCTGGGGCTTACTGGCCACTTCTTTAAATAAAAAAATTTTAATAAATAAAAAAAGCACACATTATCGTACAACCTAGGGCGCTGATTGCAAATCTAGTGAATAAATAATTGTGGATAAATATGTCAATCAACAAGCAACTTTTAATCGATGATACAGGTTACTTATTTGGATCACTATTGAATAAAAAAGAAATGATCGATAGCATATGTAAACACATCACATTTTTAATTGCTAATCTAGACCGAACAAGATCTTTTTACTTGGTGGTCTCGTAATTACTTGATAATTTAATAATTAATAGTAGCCAGTTAGTACCCTTAGTCATAAGGTAATAGGCGTTTGTGTTGTTTATTAATAACTATTTATTTATAAGAGTGGACTGTAAGTGCTTTGGGTCATAAAGTGATAGGTGAGTGTGTTATTAATGATTATTTTTGGAACATAGGGCCCCATTTTATTAGGTGATAGGCACTTGTGTTATTATTTATTATTTATTCAACAAAGTTTCCAGTAAGCGATCTGGTTTATAAGGTGATAGGCACTTGCGTTATTCATAATTATTTATTCAACAGAGTGGTTAGTAAGCACCCCAAGTCACTAAGTGATAAAAGCTTGTTATTCGTTATATAATTAACAAAGGTCCCAGAAAGCGCCCCAAGTTATTGGGTAATAGGTGCTTGTGTTTTTTGTTAATTATAACTTACTTAAAAAAGTGGCAAGGAACCGCCTTGAGTTATTAGGTAAAAGGCGCTTGTGTTATTGATTATTGGTTATTTAACAGAGTGGCCAGTTAGTGTTCCAGGTTGTTGGGTAATAGGCGCTTGTGTTATTCATCATTATTTATTTAACAGAGTGGCCAGTAAGCCCTGACTGGCCATCCTGTTACTTAAAGAATTATTAAAAAAACACAAGCGCTTATCACCTTATAAACCAGGGCACTAACTGGCAACGCTGTTAAATAAATAATTATTGAAGTAACACAAGTGCCTATCACCTTATAACCCGAAGCGCTTACGGTCAACTCTGTTTAAGAAATAACTATTAGTAAATGACACAAGTGCCTTTCACTTTGGGAGTTGAGGCGCTTACTGGCCACTCTGTTCATAAAATAATTTTGAAAAACATAAGCGCCTATCACTCAATAACGTGGGGCACCTGATAGCAACTCTGCTAAATAAAAAATCATCAATGACATAAGCGCCTTTTATCTCATGACCCGGGGTACTAACTGGCAACTCTGTTTAATAAATAATTATTAATAACACAAGCAACTATCTCCCAATTACTTAGAGCACTTACTGGCCACTTTTTTTAATAAAAAGTTGTCGATAAATAACAAAAGCACCTATTACCGTATAACCTAAAGCGCTGATTGCAAATCTAGTAGATAAATAATAATGGATAAATATGTCAAGCAACAATTTATCGATAACACAGGATACTTATTTGCAACACTATTGAATAATAAAAAGAAGATCAATAGCATTTGTAAACATATTACAATTTTGATTGCTAATCTAAAACGACAGAGAGCTTTTTACTTGGCGCTCTTGTGATTACTTGTTAATTTATTGTTTAATAGTAGCCATAAATTACCCTGTGTTATTAGATGATTGGCACTAGCATAATTGTAAATAATTTATTTAACAGAAATGCCAGTACGCGCCCTGGTATATTGAGTAGTCGGCACTTGTGTTATTAATAATTATTTATTTAACAAAGTGGCCATTAATCAAATTAAGTTTTTGAGTAATAACACTTGTGTTATTTAATGTTATTCATTTAACAAAATGGTCAGTAAGCGCTCTAATTTATTGGGTGATAGGTGCTTGTGTTATTTATAAATAATTATTTATTTAAAAAATTGGCCAGAATGCCCCCCAAATTATTCAATAATAGGAGCTTGTGTTATTAATAATTATTAATTTAACAAAAGTGCCAGTAAGTGCATTAAATTATTAAGTAATAGGAACTTGTAATTTTAAAAATTTTTCGTTAATCAGAGTTGCAAGTAAGCGCTCCGGGTTATGAGGTAATAGGCGCTTGTGTAATTTAATAATAATTATTTATTTAAATAAGAGGCACTTAAGTGCCCCGAGTTATGAGGTGACAAGCGCTTGTGTTATTTTTAATTATTTATGTAACAAAGTGGCCAGTCAGCGCTCAACGTTATTAGGTGATAGGCACTTGTGTCATAAATAATTTTTTATTCAACAAAGTGTCGAGCAAGAGCTTTGGAAAATCAGAGAAAATGTGCTTGTATTAGTTACTTACAATTATTTATTCAAACAAGTGGCCCGTAAGTGCCCCAGATCATCAGCTGATAGGCGCTTGTGTTATTTATCAATTATTATTTATGTAAAGAAGTGGAAAGTAAGCAACTCAGGTTTTTGGGTCTTAGGCCCTTGTGTTAATAATAATTATTTATTTAACAAAGTGGCTAGTAATCGCCCCCAGATATTAAATGATAGGCACTTGTGTTATTTATTGATAATTATTTATCTAGAAGAGTGGCCAGTAAGTGCCTCAAGTTATTAGGTGATAGAGACTTATGTTTTTAATAATTATTTGTTTATTAAAGTGGCCAGTAAGCGCTCTGGGTTATTGGGTGATAGTTGCTCGTATTATTAATAATTTTTCATCTAACAGAGTGGCCAATAAGCGCTTTATGTCATCAAGTGATACACACTCGTGTTATTAATAATTATTTATTTAACAAAGTGGCCAGTAAGCATTCCGGGTTATTGGGTGATAGGCACTTGTATTATTAATAATTTTTTATTTAACAAAAATGCCAAAAAGCGCCTAGAGTCATTAGGTAATAAGCAGTTGTATTATTTATTAATAATTATTTATTCAAACAAGTGGCAAGTTAGCGTCCTCGGTTATCAGGTGATATTGTTATTGATTAATTATTATTTATTAAAAAAAGGAGCCAGGGCATTTTGGGTTATTGGGTAATAGACGCTTGTGCTATTTTTAATATTTCATTTAACAAAGAACCAGTAAGTGCCTTAAGTTATTAAGTAATAGACGCTTGTGTTATTATTAATTATTTATTTATCAGAGCGGCCAGTAAGCGCTCCGAGTTATTAGGTGATAGGCACTTGTGTTATTAATTTGTTTTCATTTATTAGAGTAACCAGTCAGCGCTTGGGTCATCAGGTAAGAGGCGATTTTATTATTTGATGATAATCATTTATTTAAACACGTGGCCAGAAAACGCCCCGAGTTAAAAAATGATAGGCACTTGCATTATTAATAATTATTTATGTAACAGAGTGGCCAGTAAGCACTCTGAGTTCTTGGATGATGGATGCTTGTGTGATTAATAATAATTTATTTAACAAAGTGGCCAATAAGCAGCCAAGGTTATTGGGTAATAGTCGATTTTGTTATTTATTTGTAATTATTTATCTAAAAGAGTGGCTAGTATGTGTCCTGAGTTATAAGGTGAAAGACGCTTGTGTTATTAATTACTGTTTACTTAAAAAACTGGACAGTAAGCACTTTTTGTTATTGGGTGATAGATGCTTTGGTTATTAATAACTTCTTATTCAACAATATGGCCAGTAAGCGCCCTGATTTATTGGGTTGTACGCTTTTGTGTTATTTAATAACAATTATCCATGTAAACAAGCAGTGAGTAAGCAACTTGAGTCATAAGTTTATAGGTTTTTGTGTCATTAATAACTATTTATTTAACACAGTGGCCAGTAAGCGCTTTGGGCTATTAGATGATAGGTGCTTGTGCTATCAATAATTATTTACTTAACGGAATAGCCAGTTAGCTCCTTCTGTTATTGGCTAATTGGCGCTTGTGTTATTATTAATGATTAATTTAACAAAGTGGCTGGCAAGCGCTTTGAGTTATTGGGTGATAGACGCTTGTGTTATTTATTAATAATTTTTTATCTAAACAAGTATTTGATAAGTGCCCTGGGTCATCAAAAGATAGGCACTTGTGTTATTTATCAATAATTATTTATTTAACAACGTGGCCAGTAAGCCTTTTGGGTTATTGGGTAATAGGAGCTTGTGTAATTTATAATCATTCCTTTAACAAAGTAGCCAGTAAGCGCCCTGAGTTATTGGGTAATAGACGGTTGTGTTATTTATTTATAATTATGTATCTAAACAAGTGGCAAGTAAGTGCCCTGGGTCATAAGGCGATAGGCGCTTGTATTATTTATTAATTATTATTTATTTAAAAGATTAGCCATTAAGCATCTTGAGTTATTGGATAATAGGCGCTTTAGGTATTCATGATTATCAATTTAACAAAGTAGCTAGTAAGTGCTTCAGGTTGTTGGATAATAGGCGCTCGTGTTATTTATAATATTTTACTCAACAGAGTAGCTAGTAAGCGCTTTGAATCATTACGTGATAGGCGCTTGTGTTATCATTAATTTCTTATTAAATGGAGTGGCCAGTTAGCATTTCGGGTTATTAGGTGATAGGCCATTGTGTTATTAATAATTTTTCAGAACGAAGTTCTTTATGTCGCGTCACTCGGGGGGGCTGGAATTTTAAAACCGACAGATTTTTTTTTTTTGAAACAAAAGTGATTTACTTTTCCTCTCCAGTTTTCCCCCTTACCTCGTCCCCCTCACCAACTGTTCTCTACACACCTCCCCTCTCGTCACTATATATGTATATCTATCAACCGTGCCGTGTTACTCTTCTGCACACCTTTACCCACTATTCTCTCCCTCACACTCTCAAGCAATTAATTTTTTAACAAATTTTAATTTTATTTTCCCACAGTTATTTTTCTTTTACTTTGAATTTTTTTTTCTTTTACAATTCTAAAAAAAAAAAAAAAAAAAAAAAAAAAAAAAAAAAAAAAAAAAAAAAAAAAAAAAAAAAACATTTCCCAATAAAGAGATTTGAACCCTCGACCTCCTGCATGTAAGTCCTGTACCTTACCCACTTTGCAACGAGCGCTGCCGACTATAGAAATTCGGTTTCTTGTACTTATCGTGTGGTTCGTAACTGTAACATTCCATTTTTAAATGTATTTACTTATAATACATTTAATTATGAATTTGTTTTATAAATTGTGTATTTGTTTCCTAAATAATACATCTATAAAAAAAAAAAAAAAAAAAAAAAAAAAAAAAAAAATTTAATTAGCATAAATATGGTTATGTAGATTTAATATAATAAGGCGCGTTATTACGCATTAAATATTTGGTTTTTATGCATTTGATGCATAAAATACCGACCGATTGTCATTAAACCTTAGGTTTTTTTGGCATTACAGTAATGCTAATAATTACTGTTATAAATGAAAAAAAGTAATGAAATTAAATATGAAAAAAAAAGAAACAAAATATAAAAAAATGAAATATGAAAAAAAATAATAATGAAATTAAATGAAATTTGAACAAATGAAATAATATATTAAAAAATAATAAAATGAAATATGAAAAAAGAAATGAGATAAGGGAAATACAAAAGAATGAATATAAATAGAAAAATATAAAAAAAGAAATAAAGGAAATACAAAAGAATAAAAAAAAAAGTTATGAAATTAAATATGAAAAAAATAATGATATATGAAAAAAAAAGGGAATAAAAAAAAAAGATTAAGTATGAAAATAAGAGAGAAATTAAATAAAGGAAATACAAAAAAATGAAAAAAATGTAACAAAATGAAATATGAAAAAAAATAAAACAAGAAATGAAAAAAAAATAAATAAAACAAGAAATAAAGAAAAAAAATGAAAAAAAAAAACAAGAAAAAAAAAAAAAAAAAACAAGAAATAAAGAAAAAAAATGAAAAAAAAAACAAGGAAAAAAAAAAAAAAAAAACAAGGAATAAAGAAAAAAAAAAAAAAAAAAACAACAAACCAGGGGGGATAAATGGGTCATGGGACCCACGGTAAGAACGAAGTTCTTTAAATATGAGATGAGTATAGACACAATTTCCCAGGTAACAAGGGGGTTGCCAGACCCACGGAAAGAACGAAGCTCTGTAAACGTTAGTACTGCATTCATGTTGTTTACTAAAACAAACACTTGAAAAACGAATAAAAAAAAAAAAAAAAATATCCCCCCTGGTTTGTTGTTTTTTTTTTTTTTTTTTCTTTATTCCTTGTTTTTTTTTTTTTTTTTTTCTTGTTTTTTTTTTTCATGTTTTTTCTTTATTTCTTGTTTTATTTATTTTTTTTCCATTTCTTGTTTTATTTTTTTTCATATTTCATTTTGTTACATTTTTTTCATTTTTTTGTATTTCCTTTATTTAATTTCTCTCTTATTTTCATACTTAATCTTTTTTTTTTCATTCCCTTTTTTTTTCATATATCATTATTTTTTTCATATTTAATTTTTTAACAGAGTGGCCAAAAAGCGCCTTGGGTTATGAGGTAATAGGCGGTTGTATGATTTAATAATAATAAATTATTTAAACAAGTGGCCAGTAAGCGTCCCAGGTCATCAGGTGATAGGTGTTTGAGTTATCAATTAATAATTAATAATAAAAAAAGTGGCCAGAGCATTTCGGGTCATTGAGTGATAGGCGCTTGTGCTATTCACAATTTTTTATTTAACAAAGTGGCCAGTAAGTGCCTTAAGTTATTGGTTGATAGATGTTTGTGTTATTAATAATTATTCATTTATCAGAGTAGCCAGTAAGCGCTTTGGGTTGTTGGGTAGTAGGCGCTTGTGTTCTTAAATATTTTTTATTCAACAAAGTGGCCACTCAGCGCTTGGGTTATCAGGTAATAGGCATTTGTGTTATTTAATGATAATTATTTATTTGAACAAGTGGCTAGTAAGCACCCTGAGTTAACAAGTTAAAGGCGATTGCGATATTAATCATTATTCATTTTATAAAGCGGATAGTGAGCGCTCTAGGTTCATGGGTGAGAGGCACTTGTGTTATTATAAATTATTCATTTAACAAAGTTGCCAATAAGCACCCTGGATTGTTGGGTGATAGGCACTTGTGTTATTGATAATTATTTATTTAACAAAGTAGCAAGTAAGCACTCTGAGTTATCGGGTGATAGGCAATTGTGATTTTTATTCATAATTAGTTGTCTAAAAGAGTGGCTAGTAAGTGCTTTGAATTATAAGGTGAAAGGCGCTTGTGTTATTAATTATTGTGTACTTATATAAGTACTCAGTAAGCACCTCTTGTTATTGGGTGATAGGTGCTTTTGTTATTAATAATTCCTTTTTTAACAGAGTGGCCAGTAAGTTTCTTAGGTTATTAAATGAAAGAAACTTGTGTAATTTAATAATAAGAATTTATTTAAACAAACGGCAAGTAAGCACTCCGAGTTATTAGGTGATAGGCACTTGTGTTATTATTAATTATATATTAAACAGAGTGGCCAGTAAGCAATTCAGGTTATTGAATGGTAGGCGCTTGTGCTATTGATAGTTATTTATTTAACGGATCGGCCAGTAAGCCCCTTAAGATCTTGGGTGATAAGCGCTTGTGTTATAAATAATTATTTATTCAACAAAGTAGCTAGTAAGCGCGTTAAGTTGTCAGGTGATAGACGTTGGTGTTATTTATTAATAATTATTTATCTAAACGAGTAGCGAGTAAGTGCCACGGGTCAGGTGATACAAGCTTGTGTTATTTATTATTTATCATTTATTTTAAGGATTTGCCATTAAGCATCTCTGGTTGTTGAGTGATAGGTGCTTGTGGTGTTAATAATTATTTATTTAACAAAGTAGCCAGTTATCGACCTAAGTTATGAGGTAATATGCGCTGGTGTTATCAATTATTATTTATTTATCAGAGTGGCTGCTAAGTCTCCCGGGTTATTTATTGATAGGCACTAGTGTTGTTTATAACTTTTTACTCAACAGAGTGGCAAGTAAGCGCTCCGAGTTATTAGGTGATAGGCGGTTGTGTTATTAATAATGATTTAGTTATTAGATGCGCCAGTACACCCTTTAGGTTATCGGGTAGAAGGCGCTTGTATTATTAATAATTATTTATTCAACAAAATTGCTAGTCAGCACCCCTCGGTTATTGGGTGAAAGGCGCTTGTGTTATCAATAATTATCTTTTTAACAAGGTGGTAAGTGAGGGCCCCGAGATAGTGGGTGATAGTCGCTTGTGTTATTTATTAGTAATTTTTTATTTAACAGAGTAGCCAGTAAGCGCTTTGGGTTATTGGGTGATAGGCGCTTGTGTTATTAACTATTATTTATTCAACAGTGGTGCTTGTAAGCGCCCCGGGTCATGAGGTGATAGGCACTTGTGTCATTTTAATTATTATTTCTTTAACAGAATTGCAAGTAAGCGCCCCGAGTTATTAGGTGATAGGCGCTTAAGTTAATAATAAATACTTAGTTAACAGAGTAGTCAGTAATTGCTCCAGGTTATTGGTCGATAGGCGCTTGTGTTATTTTTAATAATTAATTCAACAGTGTGGCCAGTAAGCACCTTTGGGTTATTGGGTGATAGGCGCTGGTGTTATGAATAATTATCACTTTAACAAAGTGGCAGTAAGTCCCCCAGGTCATCATGGAATAGGCGCTTGTGTTATTGATTTATTATTATTTATTGAAAAAATTTGCCAGTTAGCATTTTGAGTTATTTAGTGATAGGTGTTTGTGTAATTAATAATGATTTATTTAAGAAAGTAGCCAGTGGGCGCCCTAAGTTATTAGGTGATAGGCGCTTGTGTTATTAATAATTATTTATTTATTAGAGTGGCCAGTAAGCACTCCGGGTGATCTGATAATAGGCGCTTGTATTATTTAATAATTATTATTTATTTAAACAAGTGGCCAGTAAGCACGTCGGGTTATTTGGTGATAGGCGCTTGTGTTGTTTATTAATTACTATATATGTTAAAAAGTGGCCAATAAGCATTTTGGGTTATTTGCTGATAGGCACTTGTGTTATAAATAATCATTTATTAAACAAAGTGGCCAGTCAGTGCCACTAAGTTATTGGGTGATACGCGCTTGTGTCATTTTATAATAATTATTAATCTAAACAAGTGGCCAGTAAGTGCCCCAAGTTATTAGGTGATATGTGCTTGTGTTATTTATAATTATTTATTCATCAGAGTGGATAGTAAGTGCTCCGGGTTATTGGGTGATAGGCGCTTGTGTTATTATTAATTATTATTTATGTAAAAAAGTGGCCAGTAAGCATTTTGGGTTATTGGGTGATAGGCGCTTGTGTTATTTACTAATAATTATTTATCTAAAAGATTGGGCAGTAAGCGCCTTGAGTTATTAGGTGATAGGTGCTTGTGTTATTAATAATTATTTATTTAACAGAGGTGCTAGTTACCCCCAGGGTTCTGAGGTGATAGGCACTTGTGTCATTTTAATAGTTATTTATTTAACAGAGTGGCCAGCAAGTAATTCGGGGTATCAGTTGATAGGCGCTTGTGTTTTTTGTAATAATTATATAGTTAAAAGAGTGGCCAGTAAGCGCCTCGGGTTATTTTATGATAGGCGCTCATGTTATTTATAATTTTTCAGTTAACAGAGTAGCCAGTAAGCATACTGGGTCATTAGGTGATGGATACTTGTGTTATTTGACCTTATTTGAATTTTGCTTATTACCTTCGGTACTATTTTTTTCCGATCTAGTGCTTTTGCACGTCAGAGAGTTTGTGTTCTAGAGAATTCTGAAATCCTGCCGGAACTATATCTC
The DNA here is from genome assembly GCF_036245765.1 of Copidosoma floridanum. Taxonomy (NCBI): domain Eukaryota; kingdom Metazoa; phylum Arthropoda; class Insecta; order Hymenoptera; family Encyrtidae; genus Copidosoma; species Copidosoma floridanum. Next base: position 8,037,776 of record NW_028321890.1, on the reverse strand, counting down.
ATTGCTGATTTCAGACTATCATAGATCAGATTATTAAACTGGAGTGGCAACCCTACGTTTACACGTACATGAACGATACAATAATTGTCATTAAAACATTTAAAGAACACCTTAAGTGGTTGAGGATTGTTATGAGGGCACTTAAGGAAGCGAACCTTGTGATTAACTGCAAAAAATTAGAATTTTGACGTGGAGAAGTCAAGTACCTTGGGTACGTGGTGGACGAAAAAGGACTTAGGACAGATGTTGACAAATTCTGGCCAATCTTAGAATACCCCGCACTTACCACCCTTAATCAACTTAAGAGATTTATAGGAATGATTGGATTGGTCCAAAGACATGAAATGCCAATGGACTGAGGAGTAGCTGGCAGCCTTTGAGAGTCTCAAGCAAGCCCTGACCGAAGCCCCTGTCCTATTGAGGCCTGACTTTACGCAACCGTTTGTACTACAAACAGACGCCAGTGACTATGCTGTGGCCGAAGTGTTAACCCAAACCCATGAAGGTGAAGAACACCTGATATGTTATGTCAGCCGAATACTAAGCAAGCCGGAGCGTAATTACACCGTGACTGATAAGGAATGTTTTGCTGTTCTGTGGACTGTGGATCAATTAAAGGGATATTTGCAGGGGGAACAGGTAACAGAAATTAATGACCACAGCAGCCTGTTATGGCTCAATAGATTGAAGAACCCAGTAGGAAGATTGGCTCGGTGGAACACTGCGTTGCAGGCATATGACTTGGAGTTTGTCCATAGGAAAGGAAAACTTCATCAAGTTCCAGATGCCCTATCTCGTGCCCAAAAAAGTTCAGTCACAGTAATTACGCCCGATATCCAGCAAGTACGCGATGAATGGTTCTTGAAGCGAGTCAAGGGGGTGCAGGCGGTTCCACGAAAATTTGAAAATTGGAAATATGAGAACAGAGCCCTTTTCTTCCACAAACCAAACCCTATCGTTAGCTCAACGATGGAGGACCTTGATGAATCGAGAATCATCCTACCACAGGAACACCGCGTCCAGGCACTACATGATGCCTACGATGCTCCCCAGGCAGGTCACCTAGGTGTAGAAAAAACTAATGGTCGCCTCACCAATTGTTATTATTAGCCCAGGTATTTCCAAGATGTCTGGGAATGTCAAGATTGCCAACAGCAAAAAGTCCTATAGAAAGCTTCTGCCGGTTTAATGAGGGAACGATTTACTGAACAACCATGGATGGCCATAGCGATGTAAATTGCAGGGCCAAAACCTTCATCAAAAAATGGACATAAATACTACTGATTATTCAAGACCTATTTACTAAGTACGTCAAGTTAAAAGCACTTTGAAAAACAGACGGTCAAAGCATCCAAAAAGCGGTAGAAGAACTAGTATTAAACCGATGGGAAACGCCAAAATATATCAAAACTGACAATGGTACGGAGCTTGTCAACAGGAAACTAAAGGAAATGTGCGAAATGTATGGCATCGAACACTTGACCATTTCACTATATCACGCACAAGCTAATCCGGCAGAGCGCGTGATTCGCACTTTAAACCCCATGATAAACTCGTTCCTAGATAAGGATCACTGGTTGTGGAATACACACTTGCAGGAGTTCGCATTCGCAATAAATACGATGGAGCAAGCATCCACAAAATTGACTCCAGCGTTCCTGAACTTCGGTCGGAATCCACCACCAATAGCACTTCTGAACCATAACGCCGGTGGCGCCGTTAGATCTGACGGATACAACATTGTGAGCAGATAGGATTAGCCACCTAGACATGATTAGGGATTTGGTAGTGAAGCACCTCCAATCAGCGCGATAAAAGCAGGCGAAATATTACAATTGGGGGCGAAGGGCAGAATCATTTGTGTTGGGAGACAGTGTGATTCAGAAAAATCACGTACTATCCTCGGGAACCCAAGGATTTGCCGCGAAACTCGTGCACAAATTTGTAGGTCCCTGTATAGTAACTCAACTGCTCTCAGACGTAGTAGTGGAAGTGAGGGACATTGCGACAAGAAAATTAGTAAAAACTCATATTAATGACCTCAAGTGGTACACTTCCCCACTCCAGTTAGCTGACAATGAATCTAAAGTTAGCTATATCCCTACAGATACTAATCATGAGAGGGCAAATAATCCCGCACCAACCAACCGGGCGCAAGGCCTGGGCAAACGCGTCGAGGCAAGGACGGGATCCCTGGCTCAACGATCTGTATCACGAGCCAAGCGAAGAGAAGCGGAGACGACCAGGCGTGGCCACCCACCAATCAAAGCCACCAGCGGAGAGGAGACCATAGCCCAGGGTACCGACCCAAGCCGACTGCCAGTTACGAGGTCTCGAGGCCAAGGGGCCACCTACACCAAGGGAGATCAGTGAGCCACCGGCTTCAGTGAGGGCAAAGGATGTGGTTCCTCCCCTCCCCCAGGGTATAACTCGCCCCCACTGGTTCCAACCCAGGCGCCCACAAGAATCACGGCATACCAGATCCGTCCAGCTCTTGGAGATCGCCAGCACCTCGGTGGAGGAACTTCGGTCAGTGGATGACACGGAGAGGATCCAGTTGGTTCTCAGGCAGATCCACCTGGCATAGTGAGAATACGTGCCCCTGACGGCATTGGCACCCGCCTGCCCACTCCGATGAGCAGTACCACCATCCCTTCAGGTAATTCCAGAAACGGAGGGGATTCCACGGCTCATGGACTTGCAGGTAGCTTGGCCAAGGGGAATGCCTGGACCCCTACCGTTCATTATAGAAGCTGACCTTCTGGCAGAGGAGCTGGTGCAGATTCCAGAAGCCATGTCGGCTCCTAATCTGGGATGTTGGGAGTGCGGGGATCTGGGGCATCGGTACGTACAGTGTCCAACGCGCGACCCAGTGAAAAGGTTTTGCCACAATTGCGGAAAAAAAGGCGTAAGCATCACGAACTATCCACATTGTTGTGACCTCTGGGTGGCAGAAAGGTCAGCCTATTTGGCAAGGCAGGCGGGCACCAACACGCCATGCTGAAAAGCGTACAGTGGCTATCCCTACAGTTAGAATTTTTTTTTTTTCTCTTTTTTTCTACCCCTTTATTTTCCTTCATATTTTTTTTATTCTTTTTGCTTTCTCTTACCAATCCCAAATGGAAAATTTATTTTTTATTATTTCTACAAATTTCTGTCATTTTCTATTATAATGTATTTTTTCTTTCATTCTTGATATTGCATAATATTTTGTAGTAAACATAGCCCTTTGACCTGAAGATAAAGGCTTCACAATTTATTTATCCAGACAAAGAAAAAAGTAAAAAACGAATGACTAACTAAAAATAAGCAGATAATCAACGAGCGCATCAGGCAGATCTAAATGCTTATTCTAATTACGGGGGGACGGCGGCATACATTTTTTTTCCATACACGTCAATAAAACTCTTTACTGTTTCCTTTCATCCCATCTATCCCCTATCCCAATTTCTTACTGCAGCTTGGTTATTTCCTTCATCTTGTTACCAGCCAAGGTGTTGGCTGAGTTTGGGCACTGAGAGGTACCAAAGGGCAGGTAAGTAAAATAGTAAAGTGCGAATAGCACTATGGCATTTATGGGGGGAGCAGGGGAGAGCCTTTACGGCTCTGACCAATAAAAAAGAACGAAGTCAATTTTTTTTGTCGTTTCGTAACATTAAAAATTTACTTTTAAACGTAATTTATTATTTCTGAAGAAAAGAGTCTTTTTGTTTAAGTTGTGCAACTTTTAATTCATTGCCACAGTCAATTTTTTTGGTGTCCGATAATACGACATCCCTCGATATCGGGCATCGTGTGTTAGTTATAAGTTTATAGTAAGCACAAGCGAGTGCACCTGCGTATAAGACTATCCGACAAAAGGGAAGTGGTAATAACTAGTGCTTTACACTGACACAACACACAGCACTGCGACAATACACAACTTATTACACTGACAAGGCTGCCAATGTAGGCCGACCAGTATTTCCTGCCGAATCCTGAAGAAGTAGACGATCTGCGATACTAATACGCGAACAGATACCCTACACTAATTTACACACCCGTTCTCATAGGGTATTTAGCGTCAACAATTGCTCACCCCTTAGGACTAGCTGAAAAATCAGGGGAAAGCCAAAGTTTGTGAAGGGGGGTTTGTGACGTAGAAAACCGACGTCACGGTAGAAAGGTATGTCGTAGTAACAGACAAGAGGAGAAGTGGCACTATGCACACCAACACTACCCCACCCACGGCTCTTGTACCGACCTATCCCTTCACTTATCCCTACTATAGGCAGCACTGCCAGCCCTTGACTGTGTGCAGCGGCGGGTGTGTGTGCGCACCGACGCATACACAGGCAGGTAGCTACAGTATCAGGGAGCATGAATCAGCAGGGCAACAAGAAAGGCACTCTCCGTCATGTCTATTTCCCGCTGGAACGTATGATCCGAGGGCTTCGCAGCGTTATATAGTTCTATGGGTGTGTGTGCTAGATACGACTGTATGCTGTACCGAGCGGCCACCGGAGGCGCACAACAACGGCTACCTGTTGGCTACCCGGACTGCCACAACGACCTCCACACACACGCTGTCAAGGACTTCTGGGTTCAAGTGCCAACCCCTGCTCTTCGGATCTCCCGGTGCCCGAGGATAGTGCTACAGAGAGACCCCTGCTGAAGCAAAAGAACGGTAGGCCTATTTCCGATGTATCCCATCCCTACTGTAGACAAGCATTGTGCTGAGCAGCAACTGCTGGACCTGCACCTGCAGGGCTAAGGTTATATAGAGTCAGGCCAAGTTAGAGAGTCGGGCAGAGTTAGCATTGTATAGAAATAATGAGTTTTGAGTTATTAATAAATGCAAGTTAATGCTTCAATGTTAATCTCGCCCATGTATGCATACTTATTGCTAGCTGTCTCTCCTATTCGCTTAGCCCTATAGTAAGTCATAATAAAGAATAATATAATATAATATATTAAAATCAATAATATTATATATATATACATATAAACATAAATAAATAAAGATAATAATTATAAAAATAATAATACTAAGGCTTCAAATATAAAAGCGTATGTTGTATTCTATTTTAGCTGCATGTTACTCTATTGTCAAAATTTTTTTTTTCCTCTTTTCTAATATTAAGCTTTAGCATGTATTAAAACTACTTATTCAATTGTATTACAAATACGCAAATATTTCGGCATAGCATGGTGAGTAATAATTGTATCTATCCATGTATTCCCTACCCATTATCCAATAGTTTCATAAACCTAATTTTATTCTAATATCTGCATTCCATACATCACTTATGAACAACAACAACACGAAGTACACTACAAGAACACACATAAATGTACAGTATCAAGTGATGATCCTCACAACATCCATTATACTTACACTTGCAGAATTACACACACAATGGACAAACAAAACGCTATTATCATAGAAGCAATGGCTGATGGATCCCAGCTTAGCATACTACTGCAGGGAGATTATAGTAGGCTAATGCTAAAAGAAATTCTGGAAAACTTTAGGATAGTAAAATCCATCGAACGGAAACCCTGTGCTATGGGGTACTCAAGATACGAAGTTGCATTCCCTTCACCACGGGAGGCAGCGTTAGCGGCTGATCACCTAAATGCAGCGCCAACGCTACAGGAGCCATTCGACTCATTGTCAAATGTATCAGACAAGAGAAATTGAGCAAAGTCAACGGCACCTGTCCCCTTGCCAAATAAAAGACAAGTCAAGGGCCACAATATATCGAAAAATGGATGTTGGTTAAACATAATGACCGAAGAACCAATCGATAAGCGCCAATATGAAACATCGCTTAACAAATTTGGTCCGATGTTATCATTAGAAGAACAGCCATGTTTGGCCCCACACACCAGCTATGAGGCCGAATATTACCAACTTTGTGATGCAGCAGTTGCTGCAGCAACCTTTAATGATACAACAACCATTGAAATAGGAGACAAATCATCTTCATGAAACATCGAAGCACCAACTAAGAATGTAGAGTCAACGACGGAAGTCAAAACTCTTAAAAAAGTTAATGAAGAAGAGCTTAGTCAAATATTACGATTTGTAAGAGTGAAACGTACCGAGACTAAAATAAGCGTCATTTTAAGAAAACCTATTAACACAAACTATATTATTTAATTTTTTTAAAACAAATATCCAATAAAAGATATTCATTTTTCAACCAAAAAACAAACACGGGAAGATATTATTCCCGTTCATATAACGTATGGATCCGCTGAGTGGGAAGAAAACATGCGCCAGATAGTACTGTATTGGATAACTCAGCAGCCAAAAAATGTAATCACAAAAAAACCAAAAACAGAAAACACGATAAAAATAAATAACGATTCAAGAGACAATCACTCACTTCCGCGAACAGTAGTATCTAAGGTACCGGCCATTATAAATCCGGATGAATACACCCGGTTGTTAATGACCTTTGGCCCTTTAAGCTATTTAAAATACTACCCATTAGATGTCAAACGCGACGATGGAAGACAGTTATACCTAAGCTTCGCTACATACTGTAACAAAGAATCGACGAAAAGGGCCCCTCAAAGGACTCAAAATGTATGGGCGAATTACTCCCAAAAAGACTCGCAAAAAAGCCGTGAAATAATAACACATTCATTGTGTGGAAATTTGATATTCAAATGCCACCTTGAGGTGCACAGTCTTCTGTGCAAAACACAAATGAAATTAAAAAAGATCTGCCCATCATGCCAGGAGAATATCAACTTGGTAAAATACGACTGGCACTATAAACTATGCCTTGAGATGAGAGTGTTAGCAAATCTTGATGCACTAAATAGACTAGTAATTAACAACACAAAATCAGGGGCCAAGAAGAAGAAGAAGACGTAATATTCACGAGTCCATTTCTTCCCTTGCTCTCAGTCCCGAATAAACAAATGTAATAATTCTGTAAATTAATACTTTATTACATTACTATAAGGATAATTGTAAAATGCTAAGTTTTGTTACTCATAAATGTTTACTTATAAGATGAAAATATAGCAAGTGATAGTTTTTAGAAGGGGAGGCTGTTAGGTGACGACTTGCGTAAATTAATAAATCTTTATTTTCATTCTATTTGATTCTGTTATATTCCATTCCCAATAATAAAATTTTAAGACTCTTTACAGAGTCATATTCAACGAGAGTCGTCGCCTAACAAAGCCGACTGTGTACTTCGTGGCTCTTGAAAGTATCAAGTGACAACCGAAGCGAGCCATGAAGCCCAAACACATGAAGTCAGCAATTACCGGCCCCATAGCAAGTAAGACGAAGAAGTTTTACCTAAAACTTCGTGCAAGGTGCATTTCTTTGCGCAGCGTTTTAGTTAGTAGCCTGCTGCCTCTTATCAAGTGCAGACGTAATAACTAATTTTTATAAGATTAACCAGACGTTCCGTCTATTTTTTTTCTTTTCTGTTTTTTTTTTATATTTATACTAGTTACATAAAATAAAGTGACATAAAACTTATTGGAAAAGGAATTTAAATTATTAAAAAATAATAAATAACAAATAAATAATTATTTAAATAAACAATTATAAATCGACGGAAAGAGGAAGTGCAGGTCATCCAAATTAATAATTAGCGGAAAGAAAGGTAAGTTAATCTGGATATTATATTCAACACTCTACTTCTTCCTTCATTTTAATTTTTCTTAAACAAACAAATAGTTGGACTATCTGCTGCCCCGCAGCCTGTGAAGGAGCGTGAGACTGTAGTCCACAGTTTTTACTTTTCGATTTGAAGCTGAAAATAAATTTAAATGACATTAAACGTTATTTAACAATCTGTTTTATTAAGTCCTTTGTGAGTCGCGTGTTCTGCTGGTGTGAACTTATTCTCAGCCTGCATTGATAATTACACGAGTAATGTTGTTATTTTGTCGACTCAATCTTTTCGTGGGGGGTTGGCGCGCGGAACGCCGATACTAGAGGAGCGTTAGCCCCACTAGTATATATTTGTAAGATAACAAGAAATAGTATGAGTAATTTGATGCTGTTCACAATGGAAGTGTTTGCCTATCATTAGATAAATATCAAGCTATTTTACTGTATATTTTTACACCTGCAGTTTTTTCATTTTTTCTTTATTAAAGAAGGTTTATACTTTTAATAATGAAAAGAAGAAATTGTTGATCATTAATATTGTTTTTAAAATTCTCTTTACATGAAATGAGTAATTGGTGCATCTTATAGGACATGTGTCATCTCGCAAGAGCTTAATGTTTGAGCAGCAGACGATGCCGTTGCGATTGTACGATCTTTATTGTTTTTTAAAAATTAGCTTTAAATGTAACTCTGTGGTAATCGACTTCTCGTTGTAATTTCAATCTTAGAATCGCATAAGCTTTATTCATAAATTTTGTTTACAGATAAAATGGTAAGTCAGCTAAAGGATTTAGTCAGCTTAAGAATGTGTGAACCGGGGATTCTTAAAACTATGTACTTTTGGACACTTAGGGTTGGAATTGTCTCCTGGCCTCAGGGCAAATTGAAAGGTTTTCTGTCATATGACGATCAGTCGTTTTAAATGCGAAAAATCAAGCATATTCGTGTGCCTAAGGGTGTAGACTATGCATAAATATACAATATTATGTGTATGTGTACATATAATGCTTACAAACTAAAATTTAGATATCAAAGTTAATAATTAGTACCACAGGTAGCAGCACTGTAGCTAGACTTCTTCAAGGTTCATCGTGACGATATGTAAAAATTGTGGAAGCCAAAAAACATATTTAAAGACTAATGTTTATTACTTTTGTAACCAGTGAACCCATTTCTTGGGAAATGGTTATGTAACGTCATGTCCAAAAGACAATAACAACTAATTTAATTGAATAAAATTCAAGGTTTATTGATAGGCATTTATAATAGCTTTATTCGATAAATTGATATTGTGATTGTTAACTAGATAAAAAAAAAAAAAAAAAAAAAAAATTAATAGAATGATGTTAAATAGCACGTACTCCGGGTCTGGAAGAAGAGAGAGTATTCCAATTTGAAGTACACTTTACATGAAAAACTTATTATGATATATAAAAGGTAACCTTTTTTATTATAAGACAGATAAGACTTGCATTAGTGGCGTAGAAAATATTGAGAATTTATAACCTAGTAAACTTGATCAGAAGATAACGATAGAATCTACTTAAGAGTCAAGCGCATCTTAGGAAGTCTAAATGAATTTTAAAGAAGTCACAACAAGAATAATGATAATAGCCGTACGGACAAGATAATAAGAATAATTACTATGTTAATAATAATAATAATTATAGTAATAATAATAATATTAATAATGGGTTTGCTTATAATAATAATGTCAATGTTATTATTAATAATAATACATGAATATAAATGCACCAACGCGTTTTCATGTAGGAATGTACATCCTTTACATCCATGTATATTTTTCTAGCAGCACTTAGTAAGAATGATAAACTGAAAACTCAAGTAATGAAAATTTATGTTAGAATTCTACTTACTGTTAGCTCATTTTTGTTCAGGTCATCTTTTTACTATACTGCCTTTTCATATTCTATTTTACAACAATTCATACACATCTTTGTACCTTTCATCCCTACATATTCTTGAATGGCATTTGCTATACAGATTTTTCGATCTATTTTGCATAAGGTGAGGCTATAGATATGTATGTATAACGTATCCCTGTGAGACGTGGGGTCTTACTGCTGTATTGTATTTTTCAATAAACTGATCATATTTTTTTTAATTTTTGTATTGCATTGTCCTCATTGCGAGTTCACGAAAAAGACCCTAATGGGACTTGATTTGTTTTATTTAAATTAAACCTAAATAGGATAGTCTAATTATTGCAGTATTATACTGCAACTAACTCATTACAATACCCATGTTATAGTTGATTTGTTCTAAGTTGCAAGTGAGCATTTATCTCGTTGATAAATGAGCTCCTTAATACTAAATAATTAATTTTCTTACTATTTATAACTCAGAAAATTAGGTCTTAACATCAGCAAATCGCCTATTACTACAGTATCTAATTTAAACAAAATATATCAAGAATTTTGGATACCTCTACAAGATATAGATCAACTGTAAACATCTACATAGTAAATATCCTCAAACAAGGCAATAAAGTATAATTAATGATTAAACAAACTTCGGTAAAGTTCAATCATAATTATACGAATAACTTGTTCGAGGATATCATTTTTCTATCCATAAATATAAGTCACTTCATTTTTCTATTTGAATTCCCATCCCTGATGTGTTTACTGTGATAAGGCTCTAAACTAAATGAAAAAGTGACTAGTGGGGAGAGCCAGGTATGTATCTTGCGCGAATATTTTTAAATTTTTGCTTTAAAAAGCAACACAAGCTCTTAACTGTGGCGTCATCTGGGGGTTGGAAAGGGCTATTTATGTATATATATACTAGTAGGGCTAACGCCCCCTGCGCCTTCCGCACGCCAACTCTCCACTAACAGACTGAGTAAACAAAATAACGACATAACTCTTGTATTTATCAATTCAGGCATCAGTCTATATAATAAGCTCACAACAGCGGAATACGTGACTCGAAAAGAAGTTGATGAAATATATGATAACAGGAATATTAATTTTCCAATAGAATTTTCCAATAATTTCAGAGAAGGTCTTTCACCACACAAATAACAATTAAAAATAAATTATATAGTAATTTTAATAAAAACTTTAAGTATATCCGATGGTCTCTGTAGAGGCACAAAATTAAAAATAACAAAATTATTCAAGTATAATATAGAAGCAGAAATAAAAGCGGGAAAAAAAAAGCAAAGCTTACATTTCTAGAATAACGTTGAATACTGGCACCTCATAATCATTACCGTTCGTCTTCCACAGGAAATAGTTTCCCTTTGTATAAGCATGTTTTATGTTTATCAACAAATCATAAGAACAGAGTTTTGAATCCTTATGATTGTATATTAAAAAACCTTTATTCTTATACGGACAATCATACGTTGCTTCATTAGGATGTAAGAATCTAAAAAGAATTTTCATTCAAATTGAATCCAAGAATAAATAACAAATTAAAAATATTGTTAAGCAAGAAATTTTTCAGTAATTCAAAAATATGCAACTTTGAAGATCGTCACATTTAAACAGACGTATGTTAATTTATAAAAATCATGGAAAACAAATATGTTAAGAAATGTGAAAAAGATTTTAAAAGAACAGATGGGTGAAAACGACACATAAAATATCACAACATTAATCTAACAAAAATAAATTATTGTTTTAAAAGCTTAATTGTGTTTGCTTATTTCATTATACCTCTTCCTGAATTCTGTCTTTTTGTTAATAAAGTCGTTAGGTAATCAAGAATTTCATATTTGGGTAAATTGTATATGAACCAGAAAGAGATTTGAAATGTAAAAGTTTAATCAAGTTAAACAAATAATGGCACTTTAGAGACGTATTGTGAGTAAGGAGGAGCGAATAGACAGAGGGTAACCTATGATCAGTGACTTAAAAAATTTTTAAAACGAGGTATAATCCGGGTACTAAATAACGTATATTTTTTTAACATTTATGATGGTAAAACATTTTATAAATAAGTATTTTTTGGGGGGCGGTGGAGAGGGAGGTGGAGGTATAGCAAGGTGGAGCTGAGGGGGAGCGGGGGGATCAGGGGAGAGGTTATTCAAATATAATTTGATAAAAAATGACGTACAAACAAGCAAATAACTATGTGAATCAAGGGGGAGCTGTGGGGGAGCGGGAAGGGCTGAGTCTCACTTTCGTTAATACAACTATATAATATTGGGAGCTATATATAAATACATATATAGCATACAAATGCGTCCATGTTTGTTTTATATCTAATATAAGTGTGAAAATGAGATTTTCAAATCTTCCAGACTCTGATAATCGAGCCCACCTTATTTGCATTGGTAGTTAGAGATCTTTCTCATTGTGATACGCAGCACGCTGATGTGATTCTTGTTCTTATTACGAATGGATACCAACCAAGAAGCTCCTGAATTTATTATTCGTCTATTAATGTCAAAATTTTGTAAAATAAAGTTTGAAAGTTTACTTTGCTTATATCTCTTAAAGGTTTGATGTACAGAAAAATTAAAAACACCAGCGTGTAGGGTGAAAAATGTTGTACCAATAGACACTTTCATTTTCTTTTGACAATCGCAAAATAATAAGAAAAAAGATGAAAAAGGCATTTTTGCAGAATCCCTTTATGAGTAAGTGAGATAGTGAGAGCCATTGATCGTCTGCTGTTGCACTCGAAACGCTCTCTCTCTCTCTCTCTCTCTCTCTCTCTTTTTGTCTCTCTATCATACTCATACAGGTTGGTTTTTTCATTGCTTCTTTTAATATCTTACGTTTGCAGAAAATAATGACTTAATTTAAAAATCAGTATCATTTTTTCAATATTTTTAAATAATTTCTTCTTTGTGAACAGAAATATTTTGAATTAATAATTTTTGACCATAGTGCAAAGTTTGTCTGGGATCTTCCAATTGTGTTTATTTAAATTTTATCTTAACCCATCTTTAGTAAAGAGCCAACAAAATTCACACACGGGCACAACTACGAACATTAAACAGGTACATAAAAAAAACAGAGAGACAGAGAATGTAATACGCTATGAACGTTTGCTTAACTAATGTATGAACCTATGAGTAGGTAGGTTGTAGCATATTTACTTTTATATGCAGTTTCCAACGTGTATTATTGTTCTTTTTCGTTCTCGTTCTACATATGTCAAAAAAATAAATAAACAAATAAATGAATGAACATGGCTTGTTTTTTTCTAATCTGTGATATTCAGTGATGAAAATATATATACTCATGAATAAACTGTCTTTTTAATATAAAAAATGAAATGAAGGGTATTTAGAGTCAGAAACATAAATACTTTTTCTACCTAGCACGTTTTTAAGAGGCTAGTGTGCGCTTGGTAGAAAAAAAGGATTCGCCACATAATCACCATTGCTCCGTGGCTGTTTTACATTTCTCGGACCCTGTTTTGCAGGTCCCTTGGGCCACAAAAAAGCTCTGGAGATAATGGCACTTTTCTAATAAAAACTACTGTTTTCGTCACAGACTTTTTAATACTACCAAGTTCAAAAACATATTCTTTAATGTTCATTATCTGTCAGGAGTTCCGAGATGAACACTTTTTTTATAAAAGAATAAATTATTTGTGGTTACTTTTACCAACATAGAAAAAACAGCTTTTAAACACATTGTGGAAAACTTTTTTGAAAACATAAAAAGTGATAGGTTATAAGCTTCTACAGATTTTTCAAGGTCTTTGCACACCTTAAATGTAAATTCACTATCGTATTAACTTAGTTCAATGGCCTTCCTTGCGAATGAACGTCTGTCATTTTAAACTGCTTGATCTTATTAACTACATTATCGAAATGATGTGCTCACGCTATTTTATTATAATATGGGATTTAAGGGGTAAATCGTTACGTAGACTCCATCAAACACGGGGAATGGGCAATACTATAAAGGATAGTATATTTTGTGACCCTCCAGGATATAATTGAGAAGGAATAAGGACACAGTAGAAGTTTTGTTGACGTTGGCAATGCTAGTGCTATTGTGTTGTCACACAAACTATTTTGAAAAGGTTTTTGGGTGCTCACGTAAGATGTCCTTATCTAGTTTACTTCACGGCGATTCCTTTTCATGAGGAGTAGTTGTTCCCTTTATTGTCTTCTCGTTAATTCAATCGTGATCATCTAAATGACAAGATAGTGGTCTATAGGATCTTTGAAGTCATCCCTACTTTAGTACCTATATATATATATATATATATATATATATACAAATATATCTTCCTATATTATATAGTCGTAAGAGTTAGAGAGAGGTTTTGCTCCCCCGTTCCCCCCCACCCCCCCACTCCCCCTCAGCTCCCCCCCAAATAAGGTAGTTATTCTTTCATTTTCTTGCATTTTTCGAGTAACCCCAATTTTTTGTTTGCTCCTTCCCCGCCAGCTCCCCCCCACCTCCCCTCCAGCTTCCCCATATGTAATGTAAATATATTCGTAAAGCCTTATATACTAACTATTACAAGTGGTCTAATTTTAACATATAATTTTATTTGACCATAACAAAAATTTTGTTACAATTATCTTACTGACGTTGTTTATTTTAATTACATACTCTAAAATGTCTATTTAAGTGCTAAGCTCTTACGTAACCTTTTCCACAATTTTGACAAATATTTTTTTTAACGTTTTTTTCATGACTTTTCAAATGTCTCTGTAAGTGATAATTTATTTTTACACTTTTTTCGCATTGAATACTCTTAAAATTTTTTTTAATGTTTTGAGATTCCTTCGTGTGAAGCAAATAGTTTTTTTTGTTTAATATTATAATGCTACATAGATCACATACAAAAAATTTTTTTTGTGAAATTTTTCGTGCGATGATAGACACTCTTGATTGAAAAATTTTGTCACACTGATAAAATTTTGCATCTATGATGGTGTATCTGAAAACATATTACAAAAAATGGATTGTTTATGATTACATAAATCTAAGTACTAGACGGTACTGAAATTTGTTTTTTTTTAATGAAAGATAATATTTGCAAGAGAGTAAAAAAATAGTAATGAACTATAGAATAGTTTTCTTGTTACTCAAAAAATTCATTCCAAACAATATTTTTAATTTCAAATTTGTTTTCAGATTCAATTGGGATAGAATTTTTTTTTAGTTTTAACATCTAGCCAGTGCAACATATAATTGCCCATTAGAAAATTATGGTTTTATAAACTACAACGCTAAAGCATCAAAACTTTGACCTTATGATTTCTTGATAGCCATAGAAAGTGTTAAGATAAATGGAAATCGTTTTCTGTACAATATAAATGGTAGTAAAGAAGAATTGTTTGTATTAAGTGTTATACTTAGACTAAAGACTTTATTTCCTTTTTTTTACCTGAGATTATTCCAGCTTCGTTGTTGTATTTAAATAATTTTGTAATTTATAATCTTGTACCATTGCAAAGTCCTTCAGATATGTTTAAGTTTCGTATCAACATTACAATAGCGTTGATTTTTAAATCTAATTCGTGTGAGAAGAGACCTTCGTTACTACTATTTAAATATTCTGTAAAGAAATCAGTATGAATATTATCATCTAATTTATCCACTCCTTTGTAAGTTGATTTATCAATACTATAGTACTTTACTAATAATCCTACCACATTATTTAAAATTTTTTTGTTCAAAAAGTGAGTGTATTCATTGTGAGATGCTTATACAGCTTTAATTATAAAAAAATCATAATCATTATTAAAAATTTGAGAACATACATCATTTGTTCTCCATGTCTGAGAAATTATAAAAGTTTTAATTTTGCCTTCTCCTATATCCAGTAGCAATAAAGAAAATTTTTTATCAATTGAACGTATATTATTTTTTAAATGAAAAATATCAAATAAAGGTTAAAAATTGGAAAATTTTATGGTTTCTTGAACAATAGTAATTTTGCTTCCGTTTTTTACTACTAGAAGAATTTGACAAAAGTCTCCACCTAAAATTATTATTTTATTTCCAAAAGGTTTATTACTACTAGAAAAATCTTTTAAAATCCTATCGACGATTTTTAACGCTTTTTTTGGTACCATAGAAGCTTTATCCTGAATAATTACTTTTACATTACGTAATTTTTGTTTTTCTGGCTAGAACTAGAAGAATGCACTTTTTATAGTGCTTAATTGTAAAGGAAGTCTGAAAGTTCTGTAAGTAGTCATTCCCTTCGAAAGCAGAATAGAAGCAATACCTGTCCAAGTTATTGTAAGAATTGTTTTTCAATTGATATGGAATAATAAATTAATCTTTTGTATAGAAAATTTTTTCCAGATCCACCAGGACCATCGATTAAAAAAATTATTTTTTTTAATTTTGATATTTTTTGAAAAATTTGACGTTGATCTTATGTATGAGTTGTGAAAACATTTCATGTAGTTTGTGTTTACAAAATATTTTCTCTTCATTGTCAGTATCAATATTTTTTTTAATTGTTTCTGTTGGTTCTGGTAAACTGAAATCTTTACAAGACATATTTTCAGAAGTCAAAATTTCGTTTAAATGTGAAAGAGCTTTATTTTGATCATCTTTACAAACTTCAATAAAAAATTTTTTGTATTTGTTCCAAATAATATTACCAAAAAATTTTTCAGACCTAATAAATCATGCGAAAAACTTTCGTAGTTAAAAAGGCAGCAGAACGTTACATGCTTCTTCAAGAATTATATCGTTTTGAAAATCGCGTTCTACTAATTCCATAGAAATAGCTGTTATTAGTCAGGAAAAATAAAAAGTGATTATTAAAAATTCATGTTATTAATTATGATCAATATACGTTTGTTACATATATAAATTTTAACTAACAATTATTATTATTTGGATTTTTTTCTATACTTTGTAAATCTAATTTACAACTACGGGGGTAGGTGCGCAGAGTGCGCAGGGGGCATATATAGTTACAAGAGCTTTGAAATATCTATTGACACATACAGGATTGACAGCTCATTTAAAAAAAGGAGCCACTAGAAGAAATACTAAAGCTCACCAACAAAAAATTCAAGGACGCATCTCTGTGTCTATATAAACTTCACCACTTTTATTTGAAATTAGCAGTTGTTTTTCATATTTTCTTAAAAGCAGACTAGTAATCATTCTCCAGCGTAGAAAATTTATTCCCGAGTATTTACGAAAAATGCCATAGTCTTTAGAATTCTGTAAAATATACTTTAACATATTATTTTTATACTTTTAATTGATATTATAATTTTTAAAGCTTTAAAAATCATTAATACAAACCTTATTTTGTAAAAATTACACTCATAACGCAATAAAAGGGGAGGTTTGCGCGTGGAGCGCGCAGGGGGGCGGAGCCTCACTAATATGTATATATATATATGGAGCATTTTTTAAATTATTTACCCCTCCCCCTGCTATTCAAAAATGGCAGCTTAAAAAATTACTCTGACTGTCCTGAAGACAGCAAAAAATGTTAAAATAAGCAAACATCTTAAAAATCTTATCATATTGCAAGCCATTAAAATGTGTAAATATGTTTTTTTTGGTTGTTTTAGTAAAGTTAAGCATATGCGTTTTAGTATAAGGTCATATTCTGGTTCTTATCTTAAAAAATAGCTCTAAATCGTTTTTTGTGTTACAATATTCCATCTAGCCATCAAGGCAAGCACAAAAATATTGCTTTAATGCAAATAACCTTAAATGAATCCTAATTCAATAAGGTCATTAGTCTGTGCGAAGACAAAATCTGTCCATCACCTATATAAACAGTCATTAACGTCTATTTTCCTAGTATGACGGCATATCGCAAAAAGCTCATCCATCAGATGGCGTGACTGTGCCTCAGCGTTTCACGTGGACTAGTGTGTCCATATATAAGATGGTTCTATATATAGATAACATATCACACCATCGTATATATAGGTACACTAGTCTACGTAAATCGAAATTATATTAGAATGTACTGAATTTAAATACAATAAAGCCTTATTTAATGCAAAATTCGACTTTTCTCGATTTAAATTTGGAATAAGCGATTTGTAGATATCGTAGAGAAAAATAGTTAACAAATTCCCTATAATTCATAAATTATCTTACTATCTTAAAGCATTCAATATATTATCTAAAGTTTCTACCTTACTAACTTCGTTAATTTTTGATTGTACAGTTCTTTTTTTTCAAAATAAAAAAGAAACATTTTGCTGGTAATAAGCTGATATTATGATGAATAAGCCTATGTCAAGTTTATTGAAATTAGTAGCAAATTAAGAGAGGAACGTTGCAACGCGTTATTATGAAATTAATATAAGTTTAAATTTATACTCTGGATCAAATAAAAAACTTACTATGTAAATTTTGTCACTTACTTCAGAGCGATGAATAAGATTAAATAATAGATTAAGATCAATAAATTGTAACGTCGTTATACCTAATATAAATGAGTTTTTTATGAAACCCTATTGTTTTTGGTAAATGATTGAATAATGTATGCTTAGGATTCATGTATTGAGTAAATATTGTTGTATCTAATGAGCACAAATGAGTACTTTCATTAAATTAAAATATAGTACTTTCATTTTAATAGCAATATAATCCTATTGGAAATCGAATGTTTTTAAAAATTGAGTATTGTTTATATCAAGATACAATTAACCATGTAACCATTTTTGAGTTGAGAAAACTTTACTCTAGTACAAATTTCATTAGATCCTGTAGGAAAGCTTGAAAGTTCTCTAGAGTACGGGTGTACAATATTTAATAAGTATTATTTTTTGATGTGTCTTGTTAAAATTCTTACTGTTCAAATTTTCACAGTTCATCTCATACGAAATTCATAGTGTGACTCATCTTAGTATGATAATTGAAGTTTATACTAGCAAAATAGACTTAAATGACTGTTTATAAAGGTTACGGACGGATTTTGTTTTCACACAGACTGACTCTATGTTCCAAAATGCTCTCGCTGATGCAACGTGTATACAAAGAGCATTAACTTGATGCTTCTCCGAACTGTTTGTTTTTCGGAAGCTGTATACACGCTGAGAGGAGAGGACAAGGACGCCAACGGACAAACAGCTGAGATGCAGAGACACAGCAGTGCCAGCGGAAAAGGACAAGGAAAGTGCGAACGCGACTACCGAGACACAGCAGCTACTATGTATAAGAGTGACTGAGAGAGGAGATACGTGGCGGCGGCCATTGCTTGAGCAAGAGATCGTCAGTGAGTCTGGAGTAGAGCCTCGAGCTGCACGCTTAAGCGCGAGCAGCGAGAGCTTCGGTGGTTTTGCGGGATTTTGTGGCGAGAGTTGAGAGAGAGAGAAGAGAAAAGGTGAAGCCGCAGGACGAACGACCCGCTCGAGGACACTGGACGACATCACGCCGGGTTGAACTCACGGACATTTGACCAGGAGGTGAGGCTAGAGAGAGAGAGAAGTAGTGTGTAGCGTAGACAGTGCGAGAGAGAGAGAGAGAGAGAGTTTGGGATGATGAGACGATGTTTACGAGAGACCGCGAGGTGCATGGGAGGGCCGCCATTTTTCGTGCGTGTTGTCGTGTATTAGGGTAGATAGTAGAGTAGAGAGAGAGAGTGTATAGCAGTGTGAGAGATTGGGGGACGAAGTGTGAGTGTGTGCGTAGTAGTGTGGGTCGAGGACGAGTAGGGGCCCCTCCTGGTCCCGGACAAGCAGGACGTGGAGGACGAGTGCTCGCGGCTCGCTGGGTGCGAGGCAAAGTCGCTGCAGCGCCGTCCAGAGGACGAGGTGAAGCGTTGTGTCGTGTATTGTGAAAGGAGATACTGTGTATTAGTGTTAAGTGTTCAATAAAAGAAACAGTGAAAGGTATTTGTTGTGTGTAAATTAATAGTTCTTCCTATAGAACGGGAGAGCTCTCGCGCCTATCCCCCTTTTTCAGGAGCAGAAATCCAAGAGGTGAGAGGGACAATGGTGACAAACGCGATCGAGATTTGCTAACGCTGCGTCGGTGCCTTGTTTTATTGCAGGTCAAAAAACAGTGTTACAACGACGTTATTAAATTAAGGTTTATTTAAGGTTATTGGGGTGGAAGAAATATTTTTGTACTTATCTCGATGGCTACATGGAATATTTTAACAAAAAAATACGATTTAGAAATGTTTTTTGAGGTTAGAACTAAATTATTAACTTATACTAAAACGCGTATGCTTAACTTTACTAAAACAACCAAAAAAAAACATATTTACACATTTTTATGGCTTGCAATATGATAAGATTTTTAAGGTGTTTGCTTATTTTAACATTTTTTGCGGTCTTCATGGACAGTCAGAGTCATGCAATCAGCCGCCATTTTTTATTTTTAGACAGAGCCACTCGTTATCGTTAATTACAGGCTTTAAGCTACAAAATAGTGATTTATTATAATTTTTCAGCTGCTTTTATTTTGGGACAGCAGGGGGGGTAAATATTAAAAAGAATGCCCCGTGTATATATATATATATATATACCAGAAGTAGACATAAAGTAAACGTACTGTGAAATTGAAGTTAAATTTTATAATATTACAAAATAAATTAATCTCTTACGATGATAGACAAAGTAAGTTTTATGCAACATAAGTCTATTTACTTGGTTTTGGAGCTATAAAGTACGAGTCTACAACTTGCCATAACTTTTTGCTAAAACTACCGCTCTACGCTAATTCTTCTCGATACTTTGCTCTTCTTATTGAGCCACCTGTTTTACTATAATCACGTGATGTCAAATATAATATGTTTAAGTTATTCTGTGTGTGTACAGTGATTGTTCATGTAGAGATTTTGCAAAAAGTCTTAATACAGTACGATTAAAAAATTTAATTGGAAGATGTAACAAAATCGTGAGGAACTTGATAAATCGAAATTCGAGGATAAGTAAGTCTTGGGAATCTTAAAATTTATTTCGTTGACTCTTACCTTGTCAGTTTTTCAGAGAATCTGGGAAATATTAGCAAAGAGCAAGGTAAATGATTTCATGATAATGTAAAATAAATGAATATACGTTATAATTACGATGAGGTGTTCGTCTGGTAGTAGACTTTTTCTAGTCATAAAGCAGAAATTTAAATAAAAATAATAGTGAAAAACTTAAGAGAAGTACTTTTTTAAGATGTTTTGAGGTTGAGAAAATACGTAAGATAGCTACGAATCCAAAAAAAAAAAACGTATTGAGGCATAGTATAGGCCTTTCGTACACAGAGGGCTCAGAAATTGATGAAATTCAAAATTTTTTTTAATTAGTTTGGTTTATATACTATAAGATTTTTTTTATGTAAGCTTAAATATAGAAGATTATTAATTATGTTACATTAAGTACTTAAACAAGATCAATGAAATGTTAAATACCGATTTTAAGAATTTTCTGACTGTCAAAAGTGATTAACTTAAAAGTTAACTTTAAGCATTAAATGAAACGTAAAAAAATCAATTTTTCTAGCCTTAGTAGGATATTTTTTTTTGTGGGCCTGCGTGATCAAGGCAAAATTATTTATTAACTTATACAGGACTTTTTACAAGACTCATTCAGACCCTTGCGCGCTTACGAACTTGGTAAAATAATGATCAGAGAAATAACTGAGCCTTACCTAAATAATAATAAAAAATAAAGCTAGCTCTGCTAAATAAGAAGTATAACCTTTTCTATACTAAAATATGCTGCAGATATCAAGCAGTTGATAAGATTTATTTAAATTACTAGCAAAACAAAAAATAATTATAAATGTCCTAATTATAATCTGTTAAGAAAAACAACATTTTTTTGTAGAAGTGGTTTGTTGTTATTTAACAGCATTACTTCAAGTTCATGAATTTTTTTTTGTTGATTTTTCAAATGTCATAGCTGTTGTTAAAGTGGAGTAAATATGCACATTGCTTGTTCTTATTTGACAAAATATTTTGTGAATTTGATGTCTTTACAATTTTTCTGTTTTATAATTCAAAATTTTATAAAAGGGCATGGTGTATGGATCGGGCACTATCACAGTCTAAGAAATATATTGAAAATTCCCTGGGATCAAAGTATGCAGAACCT
This sequence comes from Copidosoma floridanum, assembly GCF_036245765.1. Taxonomy (NCBI): domain Eukaryota; kingdom Metazoa; phylum Arthropoda; class Insecta; order Hymenoptera; family Encyrtidae; genus Copidosoma; species Copidosoma floridanum. Next base: position 8,016,165 of record NW_028321890.1, on the reverse strand, counting down.
GTCATAGGTCTTCTAGATGTACTACATGAAGAATCTAGACCTACCACTCCAATGATTGGATTCTTGAGTATGGGATCTGATCCTACTACAAGTATTGAACAGTTAGCTAAAAAATTGGATATAGTTTGTAAAAGTATTTCTATGGGTCAAGGTCAAGAAGTGCACGCACGGATATTGGTTGAAAGCGCTAGATCTCAAGTAAGTTTTCATTTAAAAAGTCTTGGATCTACAAAACAATATTATAAAACTTCAAACTTTCGTAGGGATATTGGGTATTGTACCAAAATTGTCACCTAGGTCTTGAATATATGGTAGAACTTGTTAATTACATCCTGGAGATGGAGAGTTATCACAAGGACTTCCGAATTTGGATTACAACAGAGCCACACCAAAACTTTCCTATATCTTTATTGCAAATGTCTCTAAAGTTTACTTGTGAGCCTCCTCAAGGTACAATAAACATTCTACGTATACATCGCTTGTACCTGTTTACGTTTTTGTGACTGCAGCATGTTATGTATTTTTATTTTCGTTCTTATAGTAGCAGTCAACTACAAAAATATTTATCAATTTCAGGGATGAAAGCTGGACTTATTTCAACTTACAATAGTATGAATCAACTTTTGCTCGATCAGTGTGATGCTTCACAATACGTTCCACTTATATTTACAGTATCATTTTTACATACTGTTGTTCAAGAAAGACGAAAATTTGGACCTTTAGGGTGGAACATTCCATACGAGTTTAATTCGGCAGATTGGCTTGCTTCATGTTTATTTATAAATAATCATTTAAATGACATCGATCCAAAGCAAGGAATAAGTTGGCCAACAGTACGGTATGTTTTTATGTATCACCTGCAATCTACACTGAAATTCTGTTAGTAAAAGTTGTTATCTGTATAGTCCTTGTAGTGTAAATCCCTTAAAAAAGGATTTACATATCATCATTACGGAAAACATAGGTGTCGTGACTTTTACATAAATAACTTAATTGATTTACTGTATTTATAGGTAATTTACTTCACGTGTGTGAATTAATACATTATTTTTAAAATAAATTTTTTATCTGTTGGATACAGGACACAATGACTTTTTTATGCTCAATTAAAAAGGAACCGTAAAATTTTTAGTCCTAATATTGTAGGTATGCTGATATGCGATTATGTGATCATAGTTCCGATAAAAGCGACATAAAGCAATTTGCCTAACCCTTAATTATCTCTATGTAAATTGTAAATAAAAAGTTCTCTAGTAAAATCTTGTCCCTACTGGTGGTTGTTAAAAAGTCTCTCAAATGGAAATAAGCTTCCTTTTGTAACTTTAGAGCCTTATCCTTAATCTTAATCTTTCTTTCAGATGCTTGATAAGCCTTTCAGTATCTTTTAAATTTGTCATCTAATACGAATTTTTATAACAGTTTAATTATAAATATAAATAAAGATACTTATGCAAAAAACTAAGTTAGAATGAGCAACATAAATACAACTTATTCTATTAATCTCTTTCTGATTATGCAAAGTGCATGGCAAATGATTTGAGCTACTAGAAAAAATAAGTCTTTAGGGAATGGAGCATTCTAAAGAAAGGAGTTATATTATCATGAGCAGAAATTTCACGTTAAGGCACGCTTTAATTCTAGATAAGTAAAGTGAGGAATAACTATTGACTCACTCACTTTTCCAATTTCGTTCATGTACACATTAAAAATCGCTATTTTCAATTTAACATACGTTACAATAGACATTCTGGACTGATTTTTATGAGCGATTGCTTATACTTTCTTATGTAAATGATGTACGTAATTGACAGTCTGCACTTTAAATTTCTTAGACACAATTTTTTTTAATGCATGAGATAACATCACATAAAGAAGTAATGAAAATTGTAAAGAAAGACGTATTGAAATATTGAATAACTAATGACCGAAGGAAAATCAAACTCTTGTGGCCGCTCATGTGTAGTGAGAGTCTTAAAAAGTTGTTTGTAATAATACAAACGTATTAAAATATGAGAATGTGTTATTTCCATTTTTTTTTTGTGAAATAATATTAATAAAATCACCTTTAGCATGCGTGGTGCGAGGTGCTATATGACAACAAATTAATAAATATTGATAAATGTATCTAGTCTACTACGTTATCGTACTTTACAGCCATATTCGATCTGATGAGGACAATTGACGTTGGAAAAACGTTGTCAAACATATAAACATCACCACAACATCATACTGACACTATTTTTGATCTCCATAGAAAGATACTGTTAATAATTGTTTTAGCAGATTTTCGGCTTCAACTTTCTCTTTTTTTAAAAAAAATTGAAAGTTATTTTTAAAAAGGGATCCCCCATTAAAAAAACTTACTTTAGTGCAGAATATTGTAGAAAAAACTACTGTATTTTGGCTCTCAACGGAGCAGGGTAAAAACAGTTCGCACATTACTTATTTAGGTAAATTACTTAATCCTTAAGTTTACTTTCATATTTTTTCAGACATTTAATTACTTAATGCATTAAAAACTATTTTTTAAAGTTATATTTCTATAGTCACGTTCTGCGCTAAAGTAAACCAACCTTACAAAATTGTAACCTTAAAAAAATACGTTATGGAAGTTAAATTTTTTCCCCCTCTTCCTAGAAAGCATACATCACACATTTAATTAGTAAAAAGAAACAATTTTAAATTCAAATACTCATTTTCCAACTAATTCTCCTAAAAACAATCAACACTTTCTTCCAGAATCAAACTAGTGGTCTTCTACACGGAAAAAATTTTGTTTGTTAAAATAAGTCTCTCACTTTTTCTTACAGTACTAATTATTAATTCTTTTTTGATTTAAATATATATTTACTGTTTATCGATCAATTAAAATTGCTTTGAAATAAGGGAAATTAGTAAGTGAATGATCTTAGTTAAAAACTTTTTTTAAGGAGCAGCTGTAATGCATATTATTTAACGCTTATAAAAATATTGTAACTGAATCATTTTTTATTATAAATGTTACGAACGAAAACACTGGCTTAAGATGTATCCAAGATAATAACAATGTCTTGTATTCGACAATCTTTTATTAGTAATATTGGTAAGGAGAGGGAGTATTACCAACCAATTTATCTCAACTCTCTTGACCAACTTCTCTCAATTCTCACGATGGACTGCCCGTAACTCTCAGCTTTCATCCTGTTTTTCCATCCTGTAAAGTCCTAAACAAGGAAAGCGCATGCATGCATAGATATATGCTATCGTACGTAAGACGTTCAAGGCTGTGACGTCGTTGTCCTAGACGTCAATCATTCTGTCCTTTTTAACAGTGTTATGTACATATCATGTTGCTTTTTTTCTGTATAAAAAATTGATTTAGAAGGAAAAGGGTATATTTTATTGCCTAACTCCTGTTTCTTCTACTAATTTTTGACACTGTGTACCTAATCAGTACATACATACGTGTTTGTACGGATACTGTTTTCTCTTATAACTGTTGTATAAATTTTGAAATTTTCTTATGCTCTATTTTATACACAACTTTTTGAAGCAAAGCTTTTTATGTAGGGCTCTCACTGGACGAGAGACTGTTCCTGTTCATCCCACTACCACCGCATGCTCTCTTGAAGGTGAGTGGTATAGTATAGTGTATAACACATGCATGCAGTGGTACGCACACGCTCTCTCTTTCTTTTCTCTTTTTTCCTGTTAACTATACATATGTAGAGGGGTAGTTGGTATATGTTCTATATTGATGCAGCGAGAATACAGTGGTGCTGTGGACCAGGCATCTAGTTGACACGTGGAGGTCTCAGGTTCCTAAATCCAAGATGATATTCCAAAACCTTTTTCTTAAGATATTTGAAATTATTATTTCTTTATCATAAGAAGAGGATATTAGGTGATGCATATAAGACATTAAAAAAATTATCATAAATCAAATGACGTCACTGAATGGGTACAAATATTTGAAAATATAAAAAGACACAAGAAACTCTTAAATCAAACAGGTTAAGCAGAAATTTTTAAGGTAAAACATCGAAAGAATATATGTAACTGTGCGACGCTTTATACCAAACGGCAAAAAAATTTAAAACTAAAATTAAAAGAGAATTACTCTTGGTTAAATAGAAAGCTTAAGAAATCATGAGGGTGTGCTTAGATGGAGTCTCAAAGTCTGTCAGACTGGCATCGTAGATTCTAAAAAATGATATAAATGCTTTTTAACATTATTTTTTTATACGGTTAAGTGTTAAATATCGATTTTTTTAAAGGTAACAAGTACAAAATAATGGTACCGTCAAACGAACTGCAATTTTAAAGGGTATTTTATATGCTATTTTAATACACGTTTGTGGTTAAAATATTATCTGTCAAAAAATCTATGTGTGATGAGCGTCCCAAAGGGACATTCACTGGCCTGTAATTCTACCCTATGAAAGAAAGCTATACTACAGGATGGTTTTTCTTGATTTCTGTATACATTTATATTTTGAGTATTAAATATGGACGAGCAATGAGTTTTAGATCGTATATGATAGACGCGAGCGTGACGTTACAAATGTAATCAGCGTAGGCAGTAGAAAGTTGTTCTGAAACCACCAAAAAATTTGATGAAAGCGCACTGTCTTATACTGACCAGCCTATATATTATTTTGATTGTATTGTACCGTTATATATTGTTTATAACCATAAACTCAATCAATGTTAAAATATTTATTGAAACCACACCCAAATAACGTAGGTATACTTTTTTTCACGATAATTGCGCCATTTCCGTACACAATATTGTTTCATAGAAGGTTGATTTACATTTATAATTATATCATATGCCGTATAATTTTATTAAACTATAATTTCTTTTTTAGGTACCGAAGCAGCCACTGTCCACTGGTTCATAACCTTATTTCAGTATAGCTTTACCTAATAATCCAATTTAAATCTTTTTGTTTTTACGATAGTAGTATCAGTAGCACTCGTATAGAAAGCCGATAATTAGAGTTGAACTTTTTTTTAGGATAAAAGTTGTTACTTAATTGACTTTTTTTTTACTCCGTAATTGGCTTCTCCTATTCCACACGCAAAACATTAGGAATCCTCGTTACAATCTTTTTTTGCTATGATAACAGCTTCTTTATCAAAAGCATAGCTTCAACTGCTTTTTCTAATTGCAGTTCTAAGCTATGTATCTATACCTTAGACACCTATATTCTTTTAGGATATTAACACGTTCTCTCAATTAACAACTGGTGAAGCGTATTCGTGAGGCGTTTGTCTTTTCTATATTCTGGGCAGAAGTCTATCTGATATAAACTATAGGCCCTTTAGATTTTTTTTACGTCCATTCTTAGCAGCACCACTGTATTTTGCTGTGATAAGCCCCCAGAAATTTTGCTAGGCACAAGTTTAACGTCATATTTTTCCGTAATAGTGACCCGTATTTTGAACGTGACTCTCTTTGTATTGGTTTTCACTCATCCCAACCCATCCACGTTTCTTGATAAACTACTATGAAGGGGCTTTTTATCAGCTTCTGAAACAAAATCGATGTCAGAATGACCAGAATGTCAGGTTTGATACTTCCATGCACGTTTACAAAGAAATATGAGAGCGCTTCAAAATCTGTATCTCTACTTATTATGTGAATCAATACTAAATAACTGCACTTCATAGTACGCTATTTCAAACTCTTGGGTCGAACATTTTTACTTAAGGACCAATCAATTTTTGTAAACTAAAGTCAAAATATCTTGATTAACATTAAACATAATCCACTATTAAATCACACATTCTGTTGTACCTCTTATTTCAAATGTTGTTACTCAACAGCCAATTTATTTTGTTGGATTACGTTACAACGGAAGTTTTCGAAACCTTTTGTAGAACCTAAACATTTAGAATGACTGTACACACAAAGAACAACTTATACATGTTTTATATGACAACACGTAATTATAGTGGAATAGGTGGCTCAATAATAAAAGCGAAGCGTCAAGTGAGAATTAGCATAGAGTGGCCGTTCCAGCAAGGTGTCGATAAAGAGTTGTAGCCTCAAACCTTATAGTTTACTGTCCTTCTTCTGGAACTCTACAAAAGTCAAGTAAATCGATTTATAACAAATAAAACCAGCTTTGTCTATTATCGTAAGGGATAGGCGTCTTTTGTATTATTTTTAAATTAGTAAGATAAGACAAACAACAACTTTTACTCTTATTTTAGTGCATTTTTTTCTCCTGTTTTCCTTGGTACATATACATGTAATATATATATATATATATATATTTATATAAATGCAGTATAAATTCTTTTTGGGCTAGTACTGTGAATTTTGTCTCACAATCTATATAAATAAATAGCGGCCCCCCTGTCTGTGAAAAGTACCATGCATTTCTTATGCCATAAAATAATCGTTGGCCCTAAAAGTCCGTTGATTTGTAGTTCCTTCTGTATAATCTATTTAAAAAAAATTTTGTTCTCTTATCTCACAACTTTATTACAACAACTACAAAGTCTTAGAGCTTAATCTCCACATTTTTTACCATTACAAAAAATACAAATACATATTTTATCTATTTAAAAATCTAGAAGACTTAAAAGATGACTATGAGAGTTTAAGTAAAAAGATCATCTCTTACTCAATAATAATCTTTTCATTATGATTATGCTTTTGTTTCGATAAATATTCAGCATCATTTTCTTAACGCCTCAAATTGTATTTAAAAGATGCATTTCAAGTTTTTCTTCTAATTTGACTTATTGCAACTTTGGGAATAGTTAGAACTTTTGTATTTTCTAAAGGATATCTTTTCAACTTCATAAGGTTGTAACGTATTTGTTAGCAAGATAGTTTAACGTCCCATGACCCTGAAAAGGACCAGTGGGCTTTTTAAGTAAACTCTTTCTTGACTAAAGTTTCTAGCAAACGTAATTGCATTTTAACGTCAGGATGATCTTCTCTGACCTGTTATTGTAGCACCACACTAATTAGAAGAAAATCTACAACGTTTAAAGCTTTGGAGCAAATCGTAGGGATCTTTCCTGATGTCTCCTGGTATAACGTCAAAAATGTTGAAATATTCAGCACCTTCTTTTTTTACAGACTAATATATTTAAGTGATCTAAGGTGAAGAGATTGGTTTGTCGTGCTTGCTCGTTGAAAACTGCCCTGTTAGCTCAAGTTTACTTTTCCTTTGTAGCTCTTAGGTTCTCCCAGCGTAGACCTTGGAGACAACCGGTAATTTTTAGTTAAATGCTTAGAGTCAAGTAGGTAATATAGGGTCATCGGTTACCGGGGTTTCCAGCCTTGCGACGAACAATTCTGTTAATAACGTCTGCCAGTGAAAGACTGGCTTGATTTAATAGTGTCTGGCTTTACGTAGTCTTTTAGCCGATGAATCGTTTTCGGAAATAGTAGTAAAAAAGTATTTGTTGGCATGATAGTTTAAACTTAGGTGGCCCTTAAAAGAACCGATGATGGTTAAATAAGGAACTTACATACTCATAATGGTCCGAAAAGGGCAAGTAGTGAGATTTCCAATTATTCCTTATTATTATTCTTTATGATAGAAAGCTAGCCACAAACAGCTTGACTCTTATCCTTGGAGTTTCTGTGTACGGAGATCGTACTGGAGGGAGGTAAGTCACTGACCTAAGAATATTTTGTCTTTAGGTAATTTCCCGGATAACCAACCACTTATTATTAGTCGGAAAAGTGGGCCTGGAGAATATCTTCTCTGTAGGTATGCCATTGGGACGACTACTAAGAAAGAGGCTATTGTGGCTGCCCAAGCTATTAAGAGTTGTCTTTTTTGACTTACATTTAAAGTAGTCAAGTTACAATTAGTATGCGAAATTTCAGCAAAACTGGTTCAGTTGTTTTTCAGGTTAGTGATTACAGTGATTTAAGTAACTTTATTTTATATGTTAGTAAGATAATCCTTTTTTTCTTCAAAACCATACAGAATATGATTTCCTATTTAATGAAGGTACTGATAAATAATTGGGAATACAGAAATTAGAGCAACTACTGCTCGTGACATGTAGTTACCGTTATTACGGCAGTATAAGTACACTTGTCGGGGGTATCATAAAACCTTTTCCAAATAGTTTGCATGAAAGCTCTAGCATTGCTGACACCAAGAAAATTTCAATTTCATCCTAATTTCTTCCCAACCATCTTCTGGAGGGTTATTATAATGATATAGCGTAGATTTATAAGTCTCAAATCGTCCCATATTAAATACGAGTTTATCATGTCCCACATATAGAGAGATAGATCGACCCATATTTTGGTAGTATAGCTATCAAGGCCAAGGCCACACGAGTTCTAGGAAAGCCATATGCAACGAAGGCTATTAAAGTGAGTCTGTACACACAGGCTGCGTTTACATTGAGAAAAGTTTCTGGTGGTCGAGAATACTGGTACCTTTGAACGTTGACTGAGTTCACCACCATCTAGCGTGATCTCATGTTGTAAGAAATCACTAGGACTCTTAGTTCAATGAGCATATCCAAGATCAGTGATTATTTCCAGTCTTAGCCATTCTCAGAATCTCATCGTAAAAGCCAGTGCATTTGTATACGTTAGCTTTGTTCGGCAAACCACTATTGAATGGACAATTCTCATTTTAAACTTCCTAGAAAATCAAGCATTATTACAAAATTTGGTTAGATGGGGTGGGAATCGCTGGTCATATGCAAACGATAAGTGGTGCTCAGAGGACAAGACGTGCTTGTTAGTCTTGGTACGCATAGCCTATAATACAGAAGGGTTAGTTAGATGAGACAATCTGGTGCTTCTCAGGAACTTCTGGGGGGAACCTGTAAAGGGCCTCGCTGTGAGTTGGCGAAGCCAAAAGGCAATGCCGTAACACGTCCAAGCCGGTGGACTGCGATGTTGCAAATCGCCTTGTATGGTAAGGTCGTTGGCACATAACCACATAGTACGAGCAAAACTAATACTAATACTAATGTTAGATGGCACCAAAACACACCTAATGTGTATGCGTAATTATAAAACTAAAATGCAAGGAAGCTACAATAGCATAGTGATAAGCTCAATGTTGCCAGATTATACTATCGTAACTAGAAATTCGCTTGCTTACAAGTGAATACGCAAGTTAAGCAAGTCATTGCCCAAGACTTTCATGTCATAAGCGTGCCATACTCGGGGGTTACACGAGCTGCAGTAGCAGCTTGGTTGTATAGGTGTGGTTAAGGTGGTAATCGAGATTGTACGTGCTTTATTCTAGGACGAGCTAGTAAGAATCTTAAATTTTCTAGCAAGTTCGAAATTGTAAATTGTTTACTTGATAGTGGTTTGCTAAACAAAGCTAAGGTATATCAATGCATTGGTTTTTACTATAAGATCCAGAGAATAGCTGAGGCTGAAAATAATCACTCATCTTAGATATGCTCATTTAACCAAGAGTCCTAGGAATTTTTGAAAACACGAGATTACGATAGATGGCGCTAGGATCAGTCAACATTCGAGCATACCAGTATTCTTGGCCGCTAGAAACTTTTCTCACTGTGACTGCAGCTGAAGATATAAACACTCAAGGTGCGCAAAAACCTTGACCAAGCTATAGAAGCTCATAACGTTAAAACTGTCTGGATCAACATAAAACATGACCTCCTGTTAAATCTGAAATTGCATTCTTACGAGTAACAATTTTAGCATCTCTTATTCCAATCATCCTTACTTTACAATTGACTACGTTGTATGGATTAGATTTAAAGAGAATTTAATTAATATAAAATCTATTTTTTATGTACAAATAGCATTTTGCAAGCTGTTTTAAATTTAATTTAAAAATTAAGAAATACCAAGTTTTGTATTTGAACTTCAGAATATTCTTTTTTTAATTTTTCTATAGACCTTATAATAATTAATGTAATTATTTATGTATTTCGTTAAGTTTAAGTAAGACCCTACGAAGTTAATTTTCACTTAAATAGTATAATCAATAATTTGTATCACCTTATATCACCATAGTTAAAAAGCTTAAGTATATCATCAGCCACTACGGGTATAGAAAAGGAAAGTCCCTTTAAATATAGAGGTGTAATTACAAGGGGGGTGAGCAAATTTTTTTTTTTATACTCCCTTGTTCTAGTCTGGTCTTAAAACTTATTAATATAACAAATATTATTCTACCTTTACGTTGTCCTATAAAAAATAAGCTTTATTACCTCTACAGCCCCCAGTCAGCCTCCCCGTTTTTGTTAATAGTCATATCTTTAATTGATCAATAAATATATTGTATCGTAGGTTGGTAATATTGTGAACTTCAAATGCTAAATAAGTGGTGTGTTATTTATTCTTATACTATGTACCTATCGCGTTCATCGATAAAGAACAACAGAAGGCGATCGATGCTCGCACGACCTTTGCGCTTGTGAATTTGCGCTTTCATTTTTCATTTCTCCACGAATTTTCATCCAAGTCTGACATGTCTCAGCATAACCTTTTCTTGATCAGCTAATGAATTCTCGACAATTTTCGTAAACGAAAAAAAGTTTCAATAAACAGCTGACTCACCTCAACGTCTATCGAGACTATTTACATCTCAACGTTTCCCAGTAAGACTGTTTACATCTCAACGTCTCCCAGCAAGACTCCTTCCATCTCAACGTCTCCCAGCGAGACTCTTTCAGAAAACTGGCTAATTCTTTGACAAAAACCCTAGTTCTGTTTGACCAACAGACTAGAAAAAGCCAAGTGCCTACTCTCATCAACCCATTTTTCCACCGAGGGACTGCATTTGTTTCTCGCCAATCAAAAGGTACATGTCATTCTTTCATACATCTACAGGCTTGTTTACATATACAAATAACATTATTGTTGTATTAATTGAAATTAATAAAATAGGTTTTTTGTCAAAAAGCTTTTTCCTGCATGTAAGTGTCTTATTCAATTTTTTTTCTCCATTTAAGCGTCATTTAAATAACTTTCACGTAATAATGAGAGTGACGCTCAATCCCTGGGGTATTACTCACATGCATAAAATTTTATTCTTTTTTAATAGCTTTATACGATACATTTTTTGGTGCCTTCTCTGAGGTATTATTCATGTCATTAGCTCAGAACATCAATGCTCAAACGGTGCTTCATTATTAACACTGCGTCGCAACAACATCATCGCCTGTCAGCGATATGGAAATAGCATATCCTGTCACTGTCATGTTCATATCTCTCTAACGCCACGTACCACGTCCCTCTTTCCCTCCAGCGGTAAACCTTTACGTAGTGGACCTTCTCCCAGCCGTGGATCTCCTTGCCCTGCCTGTGCGCAACCACCAGTATCGTCTTAGTAAAAAGAGATAAGTCCCTCATCATTGGTATCTTTTTTTTTCGACTTGTTTATGTTATCATGTGCATGTGTAGCCATTCCATATAAAAGCTCGTTCACTTAACCTTGTGCTTTACCTCACTTTCCGTGCGTCATGCCCAGCGTTTTATTTGAATTTTTTTATGACTTGTTTAATAAACTAACCTCATTTTGGATATTGATTTATCGAATGGCTCAAGCGAAAAGCATTGCGTTTATTTTATAAAAGGTGGTCGCTTTGAATGGCCAACTGTTGGAAACCCAAGCCACGCTTGATGACTCACTTGTCTTCGAGAATGATGCAACTCTTTGTTTGAAACTTTTAAAAGATGCTTTGAGAAAATATGAAGATTTTCATAATAAGTTGGCCTCTCTCGAACTGGAGTAAGAATGTTTGGCTGACATAGCAGTCTAGCAAAACAACTTTTTTTTAATCTCAGGACAGCTCCAGGTACTGTGGCCTCCTCTCCCAGCTGATTTTTTCTTTGCCGTGTTAGTAAATTTGACTCATGCAGAAAGGTCGAAGCTTCTAAATCTTTTAATAACTAAGATTCCGTTATTTAACAGAAATGTTTATAAATGGCTCTCTTTTAATAATTCTTTCAGCTGATTTTAAGTGAGCTTGAGTTTTAAGCTGATTTATTGAAAGGGTGCAATGTGTGGCGAGGGCTTAACCAAAATAGTCTCTTTTGATTCTTTAGCAAAAAATTATCTAAAAGCTTGGAAGCTTCTTACCGATTTGTACGAGAGAAAGCGTATTTAAGTTTCTAAGCATATAAGTGCGTTTATCAATCTCTTAAATTTACCGAAAGCTACTTTTGCCGGTTTCTCAGCATAAGTAGATACAATAGAACAACATCTTTTTGCTTTGGATGCTCTGGGAGTTAAAAGTCGAAACCATCAACCGATTCAAACTATTAAAAGGGCTCTTCCGGTTTCCACGCATAACAGGTGGAAGGAATCACTTTCCCTTGACGAACTTCAGATTTAAAAAATTGCTTGTCTATGTGCGAAAAGTAGCTTTTCGAGTTAGTATTTTGGATTGAGCTCCAAAAAGCTTCATGATTCTTAACCAAAAAAGTTTTCACGCCAAGAGTCAGGCACTTGTATTTTCACAACAGGCATAAAAAATCATTGTGTATGTTGCGGTTCCAAATATTTTTTTTTTAAATGTCTTTCATTTGACAATTTTTTTGTAAGCCATCGATGGTCACTCGGAAAAAAATAAAATTATGTTATAATTGTTGATGTTCACATGCGCGTTATTGTTCCTCTAGCTTTCGTAAAAAATGCAATAGGAAGCACCATATTTTATTGCATATTAATTGCCTTGAAAGCTGATCAGAATATTTAATAAGCACAATGATTCATTAGTAGATATAGTGCTGAATATCGATTTGTGTGATGGGTGCTCTCAACTCATGGCAAGTGCAGCAGTTTGTGTTTTAAGTGGTCAAAATAAATTTATACGTGCTCATGCTCTTCTTGATACTTGTGCAACCGTACATTTAATATCTGCTCGTTCAACAAACTCTTTAAGCTTAAATTTATTGTTTTGTTATGATCAGAGCGATAAATGACTTAGATGCTGAGTGTCGTCAATGCATCAAAAATAAAACTAGATCAATTTGTAATAATAATTCCAAAAATCTGACTTCCTTGATCATTTTACGGAAAACTGATCTGGTTTCATCAGAAACATTTCCTCTTAATTTAATCAAATTTCCGCTTGGAATTTGGCTGGAAAATCTGCAGTTCCATATGATACATGTTATCGGCCTGTTAATTAGCTCAGGCAGTACATTATCCTTGCTTTCTGTTGGGCAAATTAAGCTTACTTCCGATCCTTGCGATGTTTATGTACAAAAGTCTTTGTTAGGTAGGGTTATCGCTGAGGATTTTCGTTAAAATTATATTAAAGAAATTTCTACATGTAACTATACCGTTAAAAAAACCGATCATGTTTATACAGAACAATTTGAAGAATTATTCCAAAATTATGCCACAAAGCATGCACAGGAATCTTGAATTAAAGCTCATTACACGCAAAACACTACTCGAGATGCTAATGGGTGATACGTGTTTTGATTACATTTTTGCGTGAAGGTGGTAGATATGGGTGACTTAAAAACCAAAGCTTTGTGACAATATCATTTACTATAACGGCAATTAAATGTGAATCCTGAGGTTAAAAATGGATACTTTCAAGTAATACAGGATAATGTTAATTAGGGGCATATGTCTATTGCTAAGAAGGAAAACGAGAATTTTTAGTTGATGCCACAACATCCGCTGTTTAAAGCATCCAGCATTGCTAACAAGGGACGTGCTGTTTTTAATGCCTTAAGCAAAGCCGATAATGAGATTTTACTGAAGAATGTATTAATGGTAGAACCATACACACAGGAAAAACTTTATCATTACCTGCTTGTATTTTGATTATACGGTTACGTCATGACAGCTGATATAGCACAAATGTATTGACAGGTACTGATAGACCCTCGCGATCGATAATACTAGCGTACATTTTGGTATAATAGAAAAGGACAGTTTTAACCCTTTGACATAAATACAGTACCTTTTGGTAACTCGTCCGCGGCTTTTTAATCTTTTTGTACCTTGTAAAAATTATCTGACGATGAAGGTGCAAAATTTCCTTAGGCTTAATCCATTTTAAGGCATCATTTTTACGTTGACGATCTTATAACTGACTCAAACTCTCTCGAAGAAGTGTATACAATATGCAAGCAAATTATTAGTTTATTATCTCTTGCTGGTTTTGATATCAAGAATAGACTTCTAATGATACCTGTACGTCCAACACCGTTGATAAAGAAACTTATCACGCGGATTAAAGTCAAAGTTCTACCACAGATTTAAAAACTCTTGGAATTGTGTGAAGTTCAAAATATGATGTCCTTATATTTTTTGTAAAACTTTTTAACTCTTTTCAAAAATTTATTAAATGGCAAATACTGTCTGAAATTGCTAAAATTTACGATTTATTGGGTTTACTTGGTCCTATCATATTTGGAGCGAAAGTTATGACGAAGAAATTTTAGCGTGCATAAATCAGATTAGATGAATCGTTACCAGATAAATTGCATACTTCCTGGGCTACTTTTGTAAATCAGATCGGGCTTATATAAAATTTTAGAGCTGATCGAAAAATAGTAATTGATAATTTTGTGCATGTTGATATCATCGGTTTTAGTGATGCTAGTAAATAAGGTTATGGCACTTGTCTATATGTTAGATTAGTTGACGCATCTGGTAGAGCTCTGATTTAATTTTGTATGCTCCAGATCCAGTGTTGCCCCTTTAAAAGGTTCGTTTACCATTCCCCGCTAGAGTTGTGCAGTGTTTTGCATCTTGTAAGATTTTACAAAAAAAGCTATAAAGCTTTCAAATTCCTTATTCAAAATGTCATTTTTTGGTGTGACTCTAGAGTTGTCTTGTACAAAATTGAAAAATCGCTCCGTGATCTGGAAGTTTTCGATGCAAATTGGGTAAAAAAAATTCAAGGGCGGGATGACGTAGAGTAGCGACATGTAAAAACTGCTGGTAATCCTGCTGACGCTTTATCTCGCAATCAAACACTATGTGAGTTTTTACTTAATTCAACGTGGCTAACTGGCCTGAAATGGCTATCTCAGCATAATAGTTGTGGCCACAAAGCATCGTCATTGCCGCTCCGTTTACAATTTGAAATAATACCTGTCTTACAACTACCGTGCATTCTGATTTTTTTTCAAGATTTTCCAATTTCCACCGCTTAATTAAATTTGTAGCTCGTTGTTAAGGATTCAAAATTTCAAATTGACAATATCGTGGTAAAGCTATTTGCGTAGAAGAAAAGTTTGCAGCAGAAAAAGTAATTTTACGTGTCATACATAATGAACATTTCTTGGAAAAGAAAAAGATTATAAAACGCAGAAAAGAATCGCTTTAAATATTATTCAATACATTTCTCGATTCCAACGATATAATGTGATTCAGCGGTCGTTTGTAAAATGCTAATATTTCTAATACAAATGTCCGATATGTTCACTATCAAAACACATAGTTGTTAATTAACTTATTCACAGAATACACGCAGTAAACAGACATTTAGGCATACAATCTACTCTAAGTTTTCTTTGGCATGATTATTGGATCTTAGACAGGAAAAACCATATGCGTACTGTAGTTTAGCATTGCGTTATTTGCCTTTGATAAAAGCCAAATTTGATTTATGCCAAAATTGGCGATTTACCTGAGTCACGAGGAATTTCAGCACCTGCGTTTGGCAAAGGAATTTATATTAAATGAAGACTTCAGAGTCGGAAAAAGGTAAAGGTATATGGCTGTGTCTTAGCATGCAAGAGTTATAAAGCTGTACATACCGAAATCATCATCGATCTCTCAACTGAGGGATTTCTCGGTGGTTCCAAACGCTTTAAGGTCACCAAGGAATTCCGCAGCGTGTATACTCAGATAATAGTTCTAACTATGTCAGAGTAAACAACCAACTTAAAGAACTTTTTGACGTTTTGAAATCAAATAATTTCCATTGTGACACAAAGGAATACGCCGTTCAAAGAATTATTATTTATCATTTCACCTTTCCTTTATCATCACATTTTGGTGGACTCTGGGAATTGACAGTCAAACTGTTTAAACATCATTTCAATTGAGTTGTTGGTAATAAATGACTTACGCTTAAAAAGTATAACACTTTTACCGTTGAAATAAAAAAAATTTCAAATTCAAGACCAATTTTTACTCTATCTTCAGATCCAAGCAATCTGCAAGCTCTATACCAGCACATTTACTTATAGGAAGACCAACTACATTATTATCAACTTACAATTTTAATAAAATTTTAGAGAATCGTTTAACCTTCTGGAATTACACATCAAAAGCGAGAGATGATTTCTGAAAGCGGTGGTACAATAAGTATTTAAGTGACCTCCAAATGAGACAAAAATAGCAAGGAGAGAAAGAAGAGATAAAATTGAATTCGGTCATTCTTGTAATGGATAAAAATATTACTTCCGCTAATTAGAGGTTGGGCGTAAAAGTTGAGGTTCACCCTGGAAAAAATGGCGTGGTACGAGTGACTACCGTTAAACTGTTAACGGTATCTACAAAAGAAATATAACAAATCTTTGTCTTTTGCCAGAATGAAAAGAAATTAACGTTTTATAACTGTATTACACTAACTGAGCTGTACTATCAAATATTCGACTTGTGCAGATATCCAATTGTTGACGTTGTAATTTGCGTACGTTATGTTGTTCGCGTATGATATTTTAACACTATCGATTTATAGTTTAATTTTTAAATTTTGACATCATAATAGCTTATTGAATTGTAATTGGAACCTGTATAATTTATAAAAAATGTGTAATTTATGTTTTATCAATCATAAGCACACTTAACAAATATTATATTTTTCAAGATATTTATTTTGTATACTTTGCTCATCTTGTTATCTTACAAACGCAGGGAAGTATGTATCGTAAGTTGGTAATATTGTGAGTGGCAAGTTTTTAATAAGTGGCACGTTATACATTTCTATGTACTTACCCCATGTACCTACCGCGTTAATCAATAAAGATCAACAGAAGGCGATCAGTGCTCGCACAACTTCTGAGAATTTGCGCTTTTATTTTCTACGTCTTCACGAATGTTCGTCCGAGTCTGACGTATCTTAGCAAAACTTTTTCCTCATCAGCTAATAAATTTGTTTTAATTTTCGTAAACGAAAAAGTGTCTCGTTAAACAGCCGATCCGTCTCCAACGCCTTCTAGCAAGACTCTTTACATCTCAACGTCTTCCAGCGAGACTCTTTACATTAAACGTCTTCCACCGAGATTCTTTGAAAAAACTTTTGTGGTGGCAAAAACCCTTGTTCTGTTTGGTCAACAGACTAGAAATAGCTGAGCGCCTGCTTGCATCAACCGATTTTTCCACCTAGGAACTACATTCGTTTCTTGCCAATCAAAACGCACACGTTATTCTTTTATAAATTGACAAGCTTACTCACATATACAAAAAATATTGTTGTTGTACCAATTTAAATCCATAAAAGAGGTTTTTTGCTGATAACATTTTCTTGCATGTAAGTGTTTTGTTTAATTTTGTTTTCATAATTCAAGCGTTCTTTAAATAACTTTGCGTAATAGTAAGAGCAACACTTTACCCCAGGGCTCTTACTTTTATATTTTAAAGTATCAAATTTTGTTCTTTTTTGATAGTTTTATACCATGAATATATTTTTTTTAATACAACAAATACAGACTACCATACAGACAAAACAAGCAAAATTTTAGTCCTATAATACATGCCAAAAAATTATCTTAACACATTTTTGTACATGATTAAGTTATAATTGCAAAAAATCTTTTAAATAATA
This sequence comes from Copidosoma floridanum, assembly GCF_036245765.1. Taxonomy (NCBI): domain Eukaryota; kingdom Metazoa; phylum Arthropoda; class Insecta; order Hymenoptera; family Encyrtidae; genus Copidosoma; species Copidosoma floridanum. The sequence continues at coordinate 7,998,450 of NW_028321890.1, read as the reverse complement.
TGGGAAAAAATAAAAAAATAAAAGTTTTAACGTAATAAGGTCTAAATAGTAAGTCACTATAGTGTTTTTGTATAAAGGAAAAAAATCGGTGATCCTTATTTATGTTACCATTGGCATACATCGAAAGTCCTATACAGCAACTCTTCAAAGGTGCCATGTCTATAATGAGAAACTGTTGTAAAAAAGATTTATTTATTGTTCTAGCATGCAATCTGCAATGAAAAAGATTAAAAGTTACATTATCCAAATCGTCAAAAACAACCATACCGACTGGTAGTGTAAACATAACTTTGAGATTATTTGATACAAAATTACTATCTGTTTTTAATAACATTACGTGTAAGCTTATTTTTATGATGAAAAGTGTGCTGGATGCCTCAATACGTCAACAATGGAGGAAAAAAACGTATTCAGTGAACAAAATAGTATTAACTCATCATCGAATAACTATTAGATAATTTGTTCAGGACCGTAACGTGTCAATTAATTTTTCATATTTGATTCCCGTTATCAATTTATACATAAGACGGATCCCCGATAAATTCGTGCCAAAATTGCCCAATTTTTCTAAAAAACAGTATTGCTATGAAATTTTTTCAGAAGACCTTGAACTCAGTCCCTAGCAAACGAAATTTTTTTCAGAAGGTTATAAGTGGTGACGAATCATAGGTTTACAGTTCTGACGTTGAAACCTAAGCTCGATCATCTTAACAAATGCTAACACACGAGTTTTAATCATTTTTTTTTCTTTATTTGGTGCATAAGGAATTCTTGTTACAGGAGAATGCAAATAAAAAGATGTATTAACCACGAGCCATGCGCAATGTACACAAAGCTGTCTGCCAGAAGTGCCTGGATTCGAATAAAAGCTTAGGAATTCTGCCTTAGACACTCTACTCCCCAGACCTGGCCTATTGTTGAACTTTTTATTCCTAAAATTAAAGAGGCCTATTAATCGTGAAAGATACGCCACTACCGTAAAAATAAAAATATTATCGAAGGAAAAAGTTAGAGGGTGCTTGGGGAGCCAAGTATAAAGTTTTACCCTCTATGGCAGACGATACATAAATGAAAATTAAAACATAACTCCTATAAAATATACCTTATTTATGGAAGCAAAAAATTTATCGAATGAGATGCAATGAAAATGCAATAATGTTTTAATAAAATTTTGTTTAAATGAATCAATAATGAAAAAATATTAAAATTGAAAAAAAAAATTAAATTAGTAATTATCTATTTAAACATGAAAACTGAATATTTCAACTCAATGTACATTCAACTATACATAGATCAGCTGTTTCTGAAACTAGAGAATGGTCACATTTAAAGACATCATTTAATAAAATGAATAATCAATTAACGAGTATAACTAATAATCAAACTAATTTTATTAATGAACCATCAATCAATATAAATAATAAAAATAAGTTACAAATCACAGTATAAGAAGAAGTTAGAGGTCTTCTTTCATTAAAATAGCTTGAGGCGAAGTGAGTAAGATACTAGGCTTCCATGCAAAAGGTTACTGACTTAATTTTTGAAAAAAAGGTAATAATTCAAACATCATTGGTTCACTCCGTAGCACAGAACTCTCGTGTAAGAGTATATCTTTTAAAAAAATTATGTTAGTCTAATAATAGCTTATGGTTTTCAGAAGTCGCTTAGTTTCAATGACTAAACCGATAAAGTAAGAAACTTTACTTGTTTTTATCATATTTCGTAATAAATTAGAAAAAAGCAAAAATTTTATTTTGAAAAAGAGGGAAGTCGACGCAAATTCTTTACTCGGATAGCACTAATAGTGGCCCTATGATATGGTGTAGTTCAAATTTTAAATTTACAGTATTATTTTATACTCTGAGGACTCTTCCTTAAGGTATATTGAATTTCTTAATTTCTTAATACAATACTGAGAATAAGTTTGATATAAATGTAAGAAATTTATAAAAATTTATTTTAATCAAAGTATAAAACTATGTTGTCGTACTGAATGTTATAATCCATTACCATTTTAAATTTACCGTTCGACTAGTTGATTAATATCAATTATTAGATTTAAACCTTTGAATAAGGTGATAAAATGGTCATGTATTTCTTCTTTTTCTTTTTTTTTCATTAACATTTGATTTTCTGTTAAAAGAACTACATGAACAAACTAAAAATAATATTATAGAAGATGACATGCTATGTATCTCAAGCTTTCAATATTTACAGTTATATGATTGGAGAAGTGCAATATGGTGGAAGAGTCACGGATGATTATGATAAAAGACTTTTAAATACATTTGCAAAAATTTGGTTTTCTAATACCATCTTTGAAGAAGGATTCCTTTTCTATAAGGATTACCCAATCTATAATTATAAGCAAGTAAGTGACTATTTAGTAAAACTTAAGGAGATGCCAACAATAGATCCACCTCAAGTTTATGGACTACATGCTAATGCTGATATAACGTAAGGATAAAGCTTAGAGAATTTCTTAGAACTAGGTGAATTCACGTTGTTAAAATTTCTTTCTTATTTTATTTTAGATACCAAAGCAATACCACGCAACTTATTTTGGATACGATCATTTTAGTTCAACCAAAGGAGTCTGGTAGTGGTACTGGCAATCCAAGAGAAGTTATTGTGTCAAAACAAGCAACTGAAATGTTGGAAAAGTTACCTTTGTCTTACGATCCCTTTGAAGTACGTGAAAGGTAAGTAGTAACTTAATTATTGAAACGTATTTATATTTAAAAACTTTTTAAGTAAATCTTCTTTGAAAGGGCTTTTGCTTGACAAAAAAAAAAACAAAGCGTCACACTTTCCCTTGCCCCATCTATCCCTGCTTGTTCCTTTCACTACCGTATATTGTCTCGATAGCTAGAGTAATAAAGCAAAATATGGTAGCAGGTGCGCACCCTCTGTCTCTCTCTCTCTCTTTCTTTTTCTCTCTCTCTCTCTCTTTAAACCAATCTCTTTCCCTCTCTCTATAGATCTCTCTCTCTCTCTCTGTCTCTCGCTCACGCGTCATTTTTAATACTCATTTTACAATTTTCTGACACCCTCATACACCTCACGTATCGCCATTCCAAGCCTTTGTTATCTCATCAACTTTGTTACGCGTCATTTCTCAACTTACATTTCACACGCTCATCACCCTTTCTCCTCACCTGACCTATACATGTCCTTTCATTCTCCTCACCAGTCTTCTTTCGTCCTTCTTTCAATGACACTGCCTTCTCAAGCCATCAAAATCTCTCTCTCAGCCTTTCTCTCGCCGTCTATTTCTGTATTAAATAAATTAGTTCTCTCGTGAACATTAGCCTTTCCATTCATTTCTTTCCTCATTTTATTTTATTCTCGCTTGTTATTCACACTCTTGCACTTATTAGTATTTTACTTTGTATTTAATATTTGCTGTAAACCTTAGCCTTTAAGTTTTACTTTATGAGTTGCCAGTAACTTTGTAATTTAAATTGTCCAGATGGGGATCTTCCCCTAGGCGTAATAAATTTCTTAAACACTCTTAAAAACTACCTCTCTCTCTCTCTCTTTCTCTCAACCAATCTCTTACTCTCTCTGTTCCTCTTTTTCTCCAATTTTTCTTACTCCGTACTTCTTTTTCTCTGTCAACTTTGGAGTACATACTACACTAAACTGTACGCATTTATATACTTCTTCCAGAAGTATGTTCTTATAATACAGTCACTTTTAAGAAGATAATACTCGTTTATGTAGAACATGAAAAAAAATTATAATAAATCTTTAAGTAATGCCATCGAATAGAGCTAAGATCTAAAAATAGAATAAGCCGTCCAACTTTCATATAAAATGGGTAAAGTAAGAATTTGTGAACTAATACATTTGTCCCTACCTGCTTGAAAAAAGACCTTTAATAACGTGGCATTATTATTTGGAGCAAAAAGTTAGAAGTTAAATTAAACAAGCAACTTTCTTCATAAAGTAAATCGTTAAAAAAATCGAATGAGCTAGCAAAACATAAAATTATGTAGTACGGGGTGGCAAAAGTACACGCAAGTAATTTTTACTACAATAAAAAAAAAAGAATCTTACACACTTAGAAAAGATAAGAAAGATGTGGTTTGTAAATACAATGTGCCTGTTCTATATGTTACCAAATACTTTTTTTAACAAAATAACAACATCTTTTTACAAACATATACTAATTAATATAGGTAAGACACTGCAGTACTTAAAAAAAAATGTAACAGGATTCTAGTAGGATCTAAGTTAAAATATTTATGAAAAGTTCTCTTCCACAGCTCCTGTGATATTGAAAAAAAATTTTTTTTTTTCCAATCTAAAAAACATTACACTTATTATTATGGTAAAAACCACTGGAGTGCAAAAAACTTTGAGAATTAAAACTACAAAGCAGTAAAAAGCTATCCACTGTTGCTAGGAGTCGAACCTGGGCCTCCTTCTTGCCAGGAAATCGCATTAACCAACTTTGCCTCCAAAGCCTCGGTGAACGCCCTTCTTCTCTGCTCTATTAAGTCGTGTCTTAGATTGAATGCCAATATCATAGATAATAATGTTATTGATAAATGGGTAAGTATTATGTCAAATTATTATTATATATTAACCTCTTCCATCTAAAAATGTGCTATACATATATATGTATACATTTTTTTTTTTAATTTACAGAAACGTCGCACTTATTTTTATAATGAAAATTGCTCGGGTGAGGAAAACTTTTTAATTAAAATTACAAAGCAGTGAAAAAAGTTATCCGCTTCAGCCAGAAGTTGAACCTGGGCCTCCTTTTTGCCGGAAAAGTGCGTTAACCAACTTTTCCACCGACGCCTCGGCAGACACCTTTCTCCACTACTCTGTTATACTAACCCATAGATTGATAACATCAATATCCATGATATTGGCGATTGACCTAAGACACGCCTAAACGAAGCAGTAGAGAAGGATGTCTGCCGAGGCTTCAGTGGCGAAGTTGGTTAACGCGCTTTCTTGGCAAGGATGAGGCCCAGGTTTGACTCCTGTCCAAAGTGGATAACATTTTTCACTGCTTTATAATTTTAATTGACAATTTTTTTGCGCTTTAGCGATTCTCACTATAGAAACAAGTGCAACGTTTTTGTAAATTGAAAAAAAAGAAAAAAAAAGCTTAGAAAGTGCAATTTTAGATGAAAGAAGTTAATAATTGGTAATAATTTGACTTAATTCTTCTCCATTGATAAACAATATCAATGTTTATTAAGAAAGATTTAACATGCATGGAATCACTAATACATTGTGATTGACTATGAAATATGAAACAACTGTCGAAACTATGTTTGATTATTATATTCATAAAGTTTAATTGTTAAAATGTCCTTCTAATTTTTGAACTGTAAGCCTATAGTTACGAGAAGTAACTTACTACTGTTGAAAATCTGAATTGGTCCTTAGTATTGATAACTTAAAGTAAATATGAATAATCGTACATGAATTTTGTACTTTTTAAATAGAATCTTCATTAACTGTTACTAGAAAATTAATAAACTGTTACTTAAAAAATGTACATTTTTCTAAAAATCTTATTTAAGCTTCGCTTTATTCATGGGTTCTGCAACGCATTGTTTTTTTGTCACGTATCTCAAATTATATGAAGATATTCACCACTTTTAATAAAAAAAAAATTTGATTATTTTTCAGACTACGTGCTATGGGACACACTGCACCGATGAATATATTTCTTAAACAAGAAATTGACAGAATACAAATTGTACTTCGCTTAGTGAGAGCAACTCTAAAAAATCTTCTTCTAGCTATTGAAGGTGTTATAGTAATGAATGAGGTAGGTTTGCCATTTAACGTATTTTTTTTACTCAAAATTGTATCATGAATACTTTACAAGAACCCTACTAAAGTAATATCCATAAAACTTTCTTTTTAAGAAATATAAAAGGTCAAATATGTTTGATATATTACATAAATATTTAAAAAAAACTTTGTTAAGCCTGTATACAGTAGAAAAAAGTTATATTTTCCCTCATAAAGTGTTAGCCATTTAAGGTTCTGAGGTCAAAACTAAAAAACAGTTGAGTTTTTTTTTGGTGCAGCTTACTTTCTGCATGGCACTAATAGTTTCAAACTGTCTTGTACCTTTACATAACATAATCCAACTAGCTAATATTGACTTGTGCCTGGTACCTAATGAAAATTAACATCAAAACATTAATGCTTTGTTTTATCGTATGTATATGAAAACCTCAGGGCATTATATTAATCTATTAAATGTTAGGTTGGCATAAGGTTGGCAATACATCCAACTTGTGGACCATTAATTTTTTGAAAAGATAAATTTTATAAAAATATTACAACTTTCTATGGAAATAATCTTTTCTTCGATTTATTTATATATGCTCATAAAATCAAATACCGTTAATATTATAATGTACTGCATATAAATAAAGTCTGTATAAGGTAGCTACTGTACACTATAACAGAGTCTCACAACATTTACTTATACTTACTATTTTTTATTTAATTTTTACTGTTTTTTCCTTTAAGCTGATGTTACAAATTTCATCACTTTTTCTTACAAAGTTTTTATATAAAATACTTCATGACTAAGAGCATTTCAATACCCTGATATATTTTTTATTCAACTAACTCTCGTCATTACGTTTTCTTATAAATGAGTGGACTTCACCTCCTGCGTGTTCTGCGTGATGACTCCTAACTTTAAGTTATACACATTTATAACAAATTTTAAGATAAGGAAAGAGAATGCAGTACTAGTTTATTATTTAAGATAATAGATAACTTGCATTTTCATTTAACATGCAAAGAAAAATTGTTTTTTTTTTAAATAGTACTTTTGAATTCACCTGCTAAAAATTACCATAAGCATTTCCTGTCTCAAAAAAGCTCTAGTCACATAATATTTGTTTTTCAAACAAAGGACTTACATCCAGATATTCTGAGCAAGAGTTATCCAACAACTATGGAATTTTCACAAGCAATAATTTATTTATTATGTATGAAAACCATAAAAGCGATATGCAAGTTACATGTACTTTTATCAGAAAATTTTACAGGAATTCATCATTCATGTACAATTATGAATTCTTTACATCGTACTGAATCGTAAAGTATAAAAGTTAGTATACTATTTCATACATTCCTAGTATAAATTCCTTACTATGCAGCAAATGACCTTATTATTTTATGTACAGATAATTTGGTTTAAAAAAAAGTATCAATTCCTTATGTTGACTATGTTGAAGCATAGCAATCCTTATCAACTGTCAAATAATGAGAAATTATCCATTCTCTATAAATTGTTTGATAGCAAGTTAATACGAAGAAGACTAATTTATTTATAATTACCCTCTTATCATTAATGTTTAACTTTCATACTTTTTCTGAATTTATAGTTTTATTTATTATTGTAGTAATTAACAACTTTTTTCTATGTTATGGTGAATACAACTAATTTTATTGACTACTTTGAATTTTCGATCCATACAAGAGTAAGTGCTTATAGCAGGCTACTTTAAAAGACTCAAGCGAGTCCCTAAAATCAGACCAAGGGAGACGCTCAGAACGCCGCAGCTCCTCACCCACTGGTGGGGAACGGTCTTACAAGTATCCAAACTCTCGCGTGCTAAACACCTTGTACGTTACAAACGCTAACAAATACTCACGTCTAACGCTTGGGCGCAGCCACCTCAATCTCGCATAGTACTGACTCATTGACGCATCGCACTTGAGAGTAAAAATAAACCTAACAATGGTATGACATAATCTGTCAAATTTAATCGCAAGATATCCTGACGATCCCCCGTAGACCAAGCACACATAATCAAAGTGGGGCACCATCAAACTAGTTGCCAGCATTGCCTTCAATAAGCTAGTCAACATTCCCGCACGATATCGCAGCCTATAGAGGATCGCATGAACCCACGAGCAAATAGCCGCCACATGGACGTTCCAACTTTGGTCGTTCGAAAGCACGATCCCCAATGTTCTTACCTGCTTTACAAAATGAATCACGCAACCACCTGCCACAAGCGGTGTCAATTCAGTCTCGTCTATTCGCATAAGACTCTAATCAGTGCCCACCAAAACTGCATGCAATTTCTCGAAATCAAACTGCAATCCGTGTGCCACAGCCCAGCCTACGACTCTACCTATGTCTTCATTACATCGTGGAATAAATTATCTAAGCTCTGACGGCCTGCATGTGAGGTAGAGCTGCAAATCATCTGCAAAAAAAACTCCAGAAATATAAAAAAGAACAGACAAGATGCTGTTAATGAAGAGAAGAAAGAGCACAGGACCAGTAGATGACCCCTTCGGCACCCCCGAGGTTGTCGGAAGAAACTCGCACCGCTCACCGTCTAAGCCAACAGCTGATTGGGAACGATCTGACTCATAGCTGTGAAACCAGCTCATCGTACTCTCAACAAAGCCTAGTCTCCCCATTGTTTTAAGCAGCACTGTATAATCAATGGAGTCAAAAGCGCGATGAAAGTCAAACAAGACAAGAAAAGTCACCTTTCCTGCCTCCATTCTAATACGGATATCATCTGTAAGCTTGAGTAAAGCCGACTGCGTGCCTCTACTTCTACAGAAACCCGACTGCACGGGTGAAAGCAAATTTCTGTCCACCAGAAAGTCTGTCACCCTGTGAGCTAGTAAAGTATCAAATACTTTGGCAAAGTGTACCTGGTTTACGATTGGGTGGAAGTTACTAGGACCCTGAGGGTTTGCCACCTTCCCTAAAGGAATAACAATAGAGCGCCTCCATGCACCCAGATAGACGCAACTCGAGATAGACAGATTGAAGAAGCGATTAAAAAATAGGATAATGATTTGCTAAGAAGACTTAAAGTATGCAAGCGACAGTCCATCGAGGCAGTGACCACAGGTTCCATCTAAACATTTAGTAAAAGCCTGCCAAACCTCCATTTCAGTGACCAGTAGTAGTTAAAAATGCTGTGCTGTCCTAGGAGACTCTGCAATTATCTCCTCAAGCTTAGTGATTGTACACGCCGGTTGGACACTCGACATATCTGAAAAATACTGTGCCAATGACGCAAGCAAATCACCATCGAAACGCAAGGGTCATGTTCCCTTTACTATCCCGTACCGTCACAAGATCTCCCAACATACTCCTGGGCCACGCGCGCAACGAACCATGTCCCACAGAAAAACATCCCTTGTCACACGTATGTCCACCTTCACGGTTCACCTCATGTCACGATACTGAGCCAAAGCGAGATCGGTGCCCACTCTACGCGCCACTCTCTAGAGCCGGTCGCGCTTATGACATTTCTCCCGCAACTCCAAAGTAATCTACGGAGCTGGCGACCACTGCAATAGCACAGTAGTCACTGGCGCATACACATGTGAAGCCAACCTAAGTGCCTGAGAGGCCACGGCCAAAATCTCCTTCACTTCTCTATCTATCATGTTCTCACGCTCAAGGTGAGGAGAAATAGTCTCAACAAAAGCCACAAGGTCAAACCGCCTCAAATTTCGGAACCTACGCCTAGGGCGTTCATCTGGCTTTCCTACTAAATAGTTGACATATATGTAGTCGTAGCCGTTTATAAAAGGGGCATGCGAAGATGCAAAACTGGCAACCTTTTCCCCTGTATCTACCAATATAACGTTCAGCCATGTATCCGACGAGTTGCGATCGTGAGTCACGCCAAACGGTACCAAATAAAGGGCATTCTCAGCAATAAGACTTTTCAAGTGATTACAATAATAATCTTTACCGAGGTGGTCTGAGTTTAAATCATCTGCAAGGAAAATGTTTGAATAGCCGTATGCCTCGTCTTGGACTGTCTTAGAAAAATCTGTAAGAACTCTGCCTTTTGGTCTACGATAACTTGATGCAAGAAGCAAGCGCTGCCTTTCCCCCCAAATGCAACGTAACAAGCAGATACTCTGTTGAATTTATGTGCTTAATTTGTGGCAAAGCGATAACATGATAATAAAAATCCATCCGCAAATAACAAGCCACTACATCTCCCTGCACATATCGGCGAGTGCCTACCCCAGCCAACAATCTGCGGTCATTACGGACAAACACAAATCCTGGGATTTCAAACATAGATGTATACTGCAATGGTATCAGCCAAGTCTTAGATACGCTCAGGATATCTATTTTAAGTTCTTCTACGAGGGTTTGAATGTCATTCATATGCTCGTCAATTGAGTTTGCGTTCAGATGTGCAACGCAGATTAATTCACGTACCGTTGAAACTGATGCAGGCACGCGCTGACGTGCAAGTCATTGCAAAGAATCAAGATCACCCACCGTACCAATGCATTTGTGCGGCAAGTCTCGAGCATGCTGAGCATAGACGCAGCCCCTCTTTACCCAAGCATAAGCATAGCCTAGTGTTTTAGCCCTCGCCTTCGCTTTCATTAATAACGCAAACGTACCCGGGGTAAGCATCTCATACATACGAATTAGACCATCGTATTGCAAATAAGAGTAGAGATCTTTCAATTTGATGTCACCATAAGATTTCTTTGTTCGCAAAACAAAATCACGCGAAATACTGGACTTAAAGGTAACAATTAATGTGTCGATTGCGTTCACATTCATACCGGCCGTGCCATCAGACTGCTTGTAGTTAATCAATATAGAGCTAACAATGTATGGGAGGAAGGCTTGCAAGGAAAGAATCGTAAAAACAGAACTTAAAAAATCACGAGCATTCATGTTTTCAGACCGAGGCAGGCCAGTAATCTTAAGCTCGCACGACGACTCTGAGTTTTAATGCAACTCTTTCACTCATTTAAGTTCCACACAAAGCTTCGCATTCTCCTTTTCGAGCTAAGCAATTTGAATTGAATTTCTGCCTACGCGACTATCGAGCATTTAAAATTTTACCTACGTTTCACGACTTGAGCTTTTAATAGCTGTGAACAAATGCATAAATTTCTGAGATGGCGTGAATCCCTCTAAACCCTCAAACAGTGCACTACTCAGCTCCTCACTATCGGAAGGGGCTCCAATAAAAGAAGCGCTGTCTATGTCATTGTCACCCTAAAAATGTTGACTGTATCCAGCAGTGTCACTATCATCAACGTCCTACCCCTCACCCATCATCCTTCCGTCTGACACAATGCCACGTCCCACGTCAAAATTACTAGCACAAAAGTGAGGCTGACCCTGTGACAAACCGCGCTGGGGCATTACTCGGAATCGATATGACTCGTGCAACAACGTGCGGGCACAACAAGAGCTCCAATTTTTCTTTGTTAAAAGAGTCAGTATACAAGCTTTATGGTAAATATTGTTGCTTGTTCCACAAGCCTTTCCGTCTTTTTGTATAGTCTATGAGCACCCCACACAATCCCTTGGGCCACCACTCATTAAACCTCACTAACCACCAATGTGAAGACCACCACACAATCTTATCGCTGCACTACATTTACCCTTATGGTAATTTAGTGACATTCAGCAGACCATTCACACGCGCTGAGACTATGTACAAATATATATACACTGCGTACCAAACTATTTACAATGATACTTACAGCAATGCTACGCTTACTTGTCGAACGCTGCAATCGTAACAACTTAGCTATGGTCCCGCGACGATATTACAACAGACACCACTCGATATTACCTAGAAAACTACATAAAGAAGTCCGTCGTGACCAAGTGTTATAATGATACACATTTACCAAGTGGACAGGTCCAACGCCAGTACAGCCACAAATTTTTTCCTCCAGATGTTGCTGCCAACTGACGACAATTGACGCCAATGGGACGACTAATGGTTGAAAGAACAAGAATCTTATTAAGAATTTTTTTGTGGTGGCCGTTTCTATAATACTTAAATTTTGAATTTCAGTAATAACGAAAATAATGCTTATCATAATAGAAAATTAACTATAATAAATATTATTATAATACCAATAATAATAATTATTATTATTATTATTATGATAATAATAATATCAACAACAATAATATCAATATGTATAGTAATAATAACAATAATAATAATAAAAATAATGATAACAGTAGTAATAATGGTAAGAATAATAATGAAAATTAAACTAGTTATAGTAATAAAAATGATAATAATAACAAAAATAAAAGTAGCACTATATATGTCATGCCTTAACATGATAAGATTAACGAGAAGTTTTGACTGATCATACCGTTAAAAAAATTCAAAATTTTCATTAGGATTTTTTTCAACTTATTCTTTACTGCAAGTTGTCGTTGATAAAGTCAGTTTATCGTGCCCTGGGAATTTAAAAATTTTATTACCTATGTAAAAGGCATCAGTATGGACGCTCTCTCAACTGAGCTGGGAAGAGGGTCAAGAATAATAGCTGGCTTAACCTTCCTATAATTTTTTACACGTTGAAAAAAAGCAAAATCGAAATAGTTACAAAACTAGACTTTTGTATTTGGCTCATGAGATTAGTGGTGTAGCAGCGGGAGTAACTCAGAAAATCATGCATCTACAAAAATAAAAGATTAAAGTGAAATACAAGGCTAACAATATTACTTCAATAAATTGGCTTTTTCAAAGTATTTATACACTTATATTATACAATTGCAAGACCAAATAAAGTCTCCAATCAACTATTGACCCTCCCCCCCTCTGCTTCTACTTATAACTTTCACGTCTCTCCTAGAATTTCGAACCTACGGACCCTCTCAGTATCTCTAGCTGTAAGGCTAGCACGCTAATTACTAAGCCGTTGAAGATCCTGAAAAAATTATATAAAGATTATACATTACTATTCCTTAATGATGCAATAAAGTTTTAAGATACCAAGCAAAATAAAACTGTAATTGATTTTAAAATGAATTTAAAGAATTTACTTGTTAAGCTGAATAGTGATCACAAGCAAATGTTGAACAGAATTATTTATAATTTTTCTAATGGCCCTGGTAGTTCTTAGACAATGTTTTTGTATAAAACTTCAGTTTTTTATTTCTTGTTAAAAAAGAAGAAAATTATATATATATATATATATATATATATATATATATATATATGTATTAGAAACTAGAGTAGTTTTAATTTAATATCTCAAGAAATAGCAAGTAATTGAACATACCAATGACCATTCGATTTAAACACCATTGAAAGTTCGTTTTAAGAATACACAAGTGATAGTAAAAATTACTAAAAGTAAATTTACTTACTCAGGAATAAAAAACTTATACTGTTTGTAAGCAAGTATATGGGGATAGTATTAAAAGTTGCCTGAACAAAATAATTTAATCGACTGATAACGAACTTCCAGATATTGAGGAATAATAAAATTTTTAATTTTTTTACAGGGACACAACTTACTTGTATCAACGTAGATTATATTTGCGTAAAGTAAAGGTAGTGCGCACACAAAAAAAAGTAGGAACATGAATTTTCCAAGTGAAACTCTAGAAAAGTTATTGCCACTTGTATTCAAGTAGTAAATGCTATTGATAGCTGTATTAGAGATATTGTAGATAGCGTTTGCAACGGCACTAGACAATGTAATACACAATTCTTTAATTATCGTTTGAAAACAGAAAAAGTAACTGGTGAAAAATCTGGTATTAAAGTTTTAATACTCAAAATTACTTTAAGTACCAGTAAAAATTCATCTTTACTAATTATTATATATTATACAAGAAACAGTTTAAACTATGCTTGTTTTGAAAGATAGCAATAGAAGTATCATTAAACAGAAAAGTAACTAATAAGTTGTGGATCGTCATATTTTTGATTATTGTCTTGTATTCTAACACTGAGTATCAATATTCGTTTAGTTGATAAAACATTTAAAAAAAATTTTGCTTGAAGAATTTAGGAAAAGCTCAAAGTGCAAACAGTTATAAAACTAAAAATGACATAATAAACGACATTATTTTATCAACATTATCCAGAAATGCAGCTGTAGGGTGGGTAAAGTAAATTCTTAAGAATTGTAAGGAAGGCTTATTGGGTTATCTGGTTATAAAGTTATATAATTTTAAATAGGGTTAATGAGGGCTAGAGGAGGGCGAAAGGGGTGCTGAATAAAAATTTAAACTAATTACATTAGGATCAAATCTAATAAAAATAAACCTTATTAGGATAAGTGTGTAAGGGGGCTAGTGAAAAGAACTAAAGGGGGGCTTTTAAGAATGATGAGGTAGTAAAGGGTGGTAAAGATGAGTAGACGTAGGTTCAACAAAAATTTAATCTGATAAAATAAAAATAAGGTAAAAATTAACAGAATCATACTTTATTGAGAGGGCGACTATGAGTGGGTTTTAAGGGTGGGGGGGTAGACTAACCCTTTAAAATTACTATTATAGTGAGTATCTGTAAATTTTAAATGAAACAAATTGCATGTTCTTCAAAAATTGTGTAGGGCTGTGGAAGTGTTAGTAGGCTAAGAAAAAGTCGTGATATATTAGTTATAAAATTTATTGTTATTACTTAGCTCATTTATTCTAAATTTGTTCGTAATGTAATTAATTATTATGAACTCAGTTCAAACAAAGAAAAAGTTTTTCTAACAATAAAGTATAGTAACTAAATAGACAAGAAATTAGGTTATATATATATATATATATATATATATATATATATATTTATATACATACGTGTAAATCAAATTCATTTGTATTATATAGTTGTAAGACAGAATCCATTCTCAAACCTCCCCCCCTTACCTCTTTCACTGCTCTACAACCCGTCTCTAAATTTTCTCTGCTTAAGTTGACTAATATTATTATTTTTGTAACATTTAATCATTTATTTAACAATGAAATATGCTTATATGTTAAACTTAATATAGTATTGTATAATTAAAGAATAATCTTTCATTTTTTATATGATTTTCAGGTAGAATTAAAAGAACCGTCTGAACATAAAGCGTATTTTAGTTATAAATTAATCATAATTTCTCTGCATATTTTAGTTCATTTATTTAATAAACAGTTACTTTTTATTAATAAACTGAAAAAGATCTTAAAAGTGGACACTTTATTGTAACTTGTGATTTTTCGGCAAACTATGCGTTTGTTATACAAAATTTAAACCAATCTTTCCATTGGAACAGTAACCAAGTTTCTCTTTTTACAGTTGTAATTAATTATAAAGAAAAAGATGAGCTTTAACAAAAAAGTATTGCTGTTATTTTAGATAACCTCAATCATACTACAATTGCTGTATATGAGTATCAAAAAGTTATAATAAATTATTTAAAATCCTAGTTTGTAGTAAAAAAAATTTTTTACATAACTGATGGGGCCAGTCAACATTTAAAAAATAAGAGCAATCTTAGAAATATACTTTTTCACAAACAAAAATTTAAAATTAATTGTGAAAGTCATTTTTTTGCTACTGCTCATAGAAACAAATCGTGTGACGGTATTGGAGCCAACTTAAAGAGAGGTGCAAGACGCGTAAGTCTTCAAGCTTCCTCTAATAACTGAATCTTAACAGCAGGAAGCTTGTATGACTGGGCAAAGAATTATTGCAAGAAAACAAAAGTTTTTGATTTGAGTAAAGAGTCGTATAAAAAGTGTAAAATTAAACTTAAATCTTGATTTGATAAAGAAAAATAAATACCAGGTACTTTGCAATTTCATGCTGTCATTCTAATCGATGATAAAGCATTAAAATTAAAAGAACATATCTATGAGCACTGAGTATTAACTTTTTTTAATACAAATTAATAAAACCAAGAAGCCAACATCTCGAACTTCATCTAAAACTAAGAAATAATGAAAAACATTTGTTTAGAAAGTATTTCTAAATGAATAATATTCATAGTTAATTTGAGTATTGAGACGGCCAAACGTCTACTCTTTGGCATTGTTTTACTTGAATTTTTCAGTGACAACACACTGTGCAAGAAGACGTCTTTAACGTAAGAAAATCTTAGCTTTTCATCTAGCTTATCAAAAAAAATTTTAAAATGCCTTTTTTAAGATATAGCATATTTTAAGTTTTTTTTCAGTGAAAATGAAAGTTTTTCAAAAAACTAACAAGACCATCGCAAATCTGACTGAATATTATATCGAAAACGCTATTTGCAACATTTTTTTAGGATAGGAGTAAGGCCGAGAAAATGAGCTGAAAACATTAACTTTTAGCGCTCGCGTGGCGGTCCTGGAACGTTTCGCGTGAAACGCCCCATGTATAAAATAAGCAACAGCAACAAAAATTTTTATTTTGTTAATCAATGATATAACTACGTAGTTAATCCCACTAGATACTTCTCACAGGGCACAGTGGTTATCTTTGGCACACCCAAAATTTTATAAAGTTTAATAAAAAAATATTTTTCAACTAATTATCTCACTCACTGTACTGACTTTTTTACAACTGACAGAGATCTTACCCGATGAGCTGTCCACGTATTGGTTTTTCTTTAAAAAGTCAAACATTATAAAGAAATAACAAAGCTACTGAGATGTAATTTAATAATAGAGTGATTGAAAAAAGTGTCACCTAGGGACTATGAGCTTTTTGTTTAAATAATTTTTAATCAGGTGAGTGTAGCTAAATCTTTCAAGAGTTTGGAAACAGTTAATAATATTCATTGCAGTACATTAAGAGATACTGATTTTACTTGAGGCTTAGTTGGACACGACTCTTAAGCTTATGAAATATTTGAGGAAACTTGTAACGTAATGCTGCCAGAAATTAGTATTCCATAAACATTGAACAACAAATTATATTATAAACATCTGTTGAAACTTTTGGCTTACTGTTTACTTATGCCTCGCAATTCATGAGATCTTGTATCAAACGATTAGAGCAAGTCAGTGATATATCATATAACACTTATACGTATAGCTAAAGTAAATGTAGGGAAAAGGAGTCGTAGTAGTCGTTAACATCGCTTGTTTTTTTACACCAGGCTCAAACAGTGATGAACCAGGAAAAATTATTCGCAATCAATTTTTTTGTGCTTTCTTATTCAAAATGTAGTAATGTACCTGCAAGTTCATCTTGCCACCCTACAATGTGGTCAGGTATTGTTTAAACTATATTTTTGTAAACAATTTCGTCAAAGTTATTTTTTCGACCTGAAAAAAATATTCTCCGATTCTCTGGCACATTAAGAACAAAAAACCAATAAAAATGTATATACTTAAACCCCACAGTTTTCAAGTAAAAAATCCCTAAAGTTTCAAAAAATGTATTTTTTCCGATGTTCAGAGCTCCACAAAAGTACTAAATAAACTCATTTTCATATGTTAGAACACATGATCATAAACTATAAGCTTTTCTCTACAATCCCCCAAAAAAAAAATGTCAAAAAGTTGAGTAGCAACATTGTTTTTTGCAATAAACGTTCAGGGCGTTTCAGCGCGCGCTCATATGTGAGTGTATACCTATATATGTTTACTACACGCTGAGCCACGAAACTTACCTGTTTAAACAAAACCTGAACACATTCTTGGGTGGCAAGATGAATTTCAGGTACATTACTATATTTTGAGCAAGAAAGCACAAAAAATTGTGTGCAAATAATTTTTCCCGGTTCATCACTGTTTGAGCCCGGTCTACTTGTTACGTGCTCAGCTATACAGCTATACCCGACATTTTCACTCCTTTCCTTGTAAGCGTATAATTGGTATACCCCTTTGACATATCTTCAAATCCGCTCTTTTCCTTACAGAAGCATACTTCTACCATTCTTCTCAAATAAAAAAATAATGTGCACCTGGTTAGGCCACTTAGGGGCGCTTGAAACGCTGTAAAAAGTGAGTGCACTTTGTAGCATTACAGTTAGCAACTACTTATAGTCCCTACTAATGTCTGATGCTGACAAATCAACTGAGAAATTTTTTCGCATAGTTTATGGGTCGCATAGGTATCTGCAAGTATTTATGGTAGGACTATTTTTAAGCCATCTTAAAAAACTTTTATTAAAGATTAAGGAAACGGTAGGCAAAATAATGAGTTATTATATTTAAAAAAAATCTTCGTATTTAAAGAAACATTACTTAAAGATTATGGATTACTAGAAACAAATGAATCTGTAATATGTAAAAATATTGAGGACAATGGAACTGTAAATAATTTCAAAAAAAATTTCGAGGATTAACTTGTTAAGCTAAATAGTGTTGAGAAAGAAACTCTTTAATGAAATTATCGATAGTGATAATAATCATATTTTATTAAAGGTACAGTAGGTGTTGGACAAAAACTTTTGTATAAAATATTAATTTTGTATTTTTTGTTTAAAAAAAAGGTTATATCTATAGCTTAAAAGCGGATTGCTAACATTTTATTGCCTAATGGGATGACAAGTCATAGAAAATTTCGATTACCATTATATTTAAGTCACATTGTTGTATGTAAAGTTTACACAGAGTGCCATCTATATAATTATAGTAATACTTACGTATATGACCGATGCTGCACATCGGTCTACAAGTCAGTTGAATACAATCTACCAGCCTGTACAGACGACAGATATAAACGACGGTAAGAGTTTTTTATGTAGAGGACAGCAAGGCTGTACGACAATAAATTCAGTTTAACTTTTTAAATATAACAAACAGTATGTTTTTCCTTTCACCTTATTTCCTGTACGCTAGCACATAATAGTAAAGAAGCAGTCTTGCGCAGTGGACACGGCTATGCTGACAGGTTATGGGCCCAGCACGCTTCCACTACGTGGGACTGTCTTCTTTTCTTCTTCGAGAGTGGTTATGTGCCGGGAATCTCGTGCTTTCGTCTTCTTTGTGTGAACCCTGAAGTGTAAGGCTTTTATTAGTTATAGTGAGCTCCTTTCTTTTTCCTTCCTTTGCTGAACATGAGTGAAAGTGAGCAAAGCGAGAATCTCGAGTCCGAGACCAAGGTTGTGGTCGACGGCCCGACAGACGACGGTGGGGTGGTGCCACCAGCGACGGGAGCTGCGGACGAGGAGGGCCAGGAGGAGCAAGGGCAGAAACGACGGACGACCGAGAGAGAGGAAAGGCCAATGAGAGACGTGGCCTGCCAGGGGAACAGTAAGTCATCTTTTCCTCTGTAACTGCGAGTGGCGGCGGATGTGTTTGTGTGGTCGCATGTGGGCTCTGTCGTCTGGGAACTTCTGGGTTAGGACTTACCCTGGGAGAGGAGGTAAGCAGGCGTGGGAACGGTTTGGTGGTGTTGTGCTGTGGTTGCTGTTGTGGGCGGTCGGGGCACCGGTTTGGTGACGGGGTCGCCTGGCCTCACCCGCGTGCCAGGATGCCATCACCGAGGCGCAATCATGGCGATCGGCCCGCTTCTGCTCTCTACAGTCCTGGAGTGCGCGCGTATGTGCTGTGTCCGCATGTGTGCATGCACGCATGGGTAGCCAAGATGCCATCTTATCTCTCCTTAACTTTATCCCGGTGCCCCGGGACGTATGTGTTCTACGTTTCCCTGTGCGTGCCGGGAGGGGGGGGAAAGAGTGGCCTAGCCTGGCGTCTGGTTGCGCGCGTAATGGTTACATGCATTGTGTGCGCGAAGACGGGGATACACATGTAACGACGGTATTATTTTAGATGAGGAAGTACTTGCCACATATATGCGACTCTTCCAACTGGGGGTGGATATTTGTGGAGAAGATCTCATGAGGAACTTATCCGTCAGAATAGACGACGGATTGATTATATATGCCAATAAGAAAGAGTCAATTGCAGCCATCTCAAAGATTAACTTTGAGCCATCAGAGTTTGATGAAATATCATGTGCGATAAAAAATTCTGGCGGTGTTATATTTCTGTCTGTAAAAAACACTGAAAGTCTGAGAACTCCAAAAGGCATGGAAGCGCTTGATTTCTCGTCCGGGCATTTAAAGAGAGCAACATTTAAAACGACGGAATTGAAAAGGACTGATTTTCTGACTGATCAAAGGACAGACGATGAGTTTGACGACGAAATGCATTCGGTAAATACAACAACAGAACACCAAAAGAGAAATCAGCAAAATCAATTTTTCCTAGACAGTTAAAGATTGTAAAAAAAAAAGGTTGCTTTTAAATACGACAGGAAAAAGGACAGACTTGTCACTCAAAATGTGTAAAACATAAGTCATTCATAACTACTCAAGACAGACGACTGATAAAAATAAATTTCTAGTTACAAGGAGAACGGCTGCAAAGGAAAGAGCGACCCTGTGACGCCAAATAGGTTGGCTGGAGGAACGAAAGAGGGTGGAGCATCAGAGTACACTGAGGACCATGACAGAGACAGCAGATCGGCTGAGGGCTGTAAAAGAGGCAGTGTCGGCTATCTCCAGACTGACCCAACGACTAGAAAACTTCATGACAGCACAAGAGATAGGTCAATCAGATGCCTTAAACTCAACGGCTCTATTATCGTCGAAACAGAACCAGGAGCATAGAATTGATTCTCTCTCGAAGAAGGTCTTTAACCCTACATTGCATGACAGAACGACTGATCTTGATAGGAGTGAAAGGTTTCAACTCGAATTGTTAAACAAGGACTCACCTTCTCGTTACAATCATAAATTAACCCCTAAAACGAAGATAAAATTATTTCTCGATAAATTATTTTCAGAGTTAACAATTAAAAGACTGCTGCATGTATTAGATAAAACTATTAAATTTCCCACCTTTTCATCACCAAAAAAATTATATGATCACAAAGAAAGAGTATGACATATAATAATTAATCACACTGATAATTTCTATCACTTAAAGACTGCTTATTATTCTAACCACAAAGAACTGTTAAATAAACTAAAAGAAATTAAAAGAAATGAGACTAACTTGTCGATGAACGAGATCAGACGAAAACTGTACACGTTTTGGTATTCCCCCAATAAAATAACAGGGTCGAACTTCGTTGATAAATTTGAAGAGCTCCTCAGAAGCTACGAAAATTTACAAGGAAAACAATCTCTGTCCGAAGAAGAGATATGTCACACATTCTATAATGCCATCGTTAACAACGTATCACAGATTGAAACCCTTGACGCCATGATCGTTGATGCGCAAGGAAAGAGAATGACCTATGACCGCTTAAAATCCTTCTTTTTAAAGACTTAGTTGAGACGACAGAGAGCTGGAGGAACAGGAGGAACTGCCTTAACAACAGCGCTGCGGGTGCACTAGCCGAATTCAACACACGACAACACACGGTGTTATCGATGTGACGACTTCGGGCACCACTCCTACAATTGCCCGGTCGACGCAGGGTTGAGGAAGTGCTACTCCTGTGGAAGGCTCCAAAGGAACCTCATGTAGCACAAAAAAATCTGCAGGGGCGCCTCATTAGGTGAGAAAAACAATGTTCATCGGGATTTTAAAAGATAGGAAAAAAAGACGGTTGGGGATCGAAGAACTTAACGCCTAAAAGGGAAAAAAGAGAGCATGACAGTGAACAGAAAATCCAAAATAAAAGACAGGAAAGACACAATAACAAAGGTCATAAGAATGAAAGTAAAGCCAAAAGACAAGGTGGAAACGCAAACGAAAAGAACAGCTCCCCTCCAGATCATTCATTCGGACACCATGGGTCCAATAAGTCCGATTTCACATCCCAAACGCTGCAGGTATGTGTCAGTGTTTGTGGACGACTACTCTAGGATGGCCATGGCATATCCAATGAAAGCTAAAAGTGATACAAGAATTTGCTTGGAGAACTTTGTTCAAGGTTCCAGAAACATCTTAGGGTATGACGCCAAATTCTGCTACCTTAGGTCTGGCCAAGGCACAAAGCTCACCGGAGGATACACCCGAGAGGTGGACAAAAACTGGGGGCCGAACCGCAGCTGGCTTACCCGGATACAATAGAGCATAATAGAACAGCTGAACGTTTCAACCAAACAATTGAAAAGAAAATGAGAGTCTACATGTTTGACTCAGGTCTCCTAGAGAACATGTGGGACTTGGCTCTGAGCAAGGCAGTCGATGCATACAATTGGACACCTCACAGATCAAATGAAATGAACATCCCGTTGGCGAAATTTGCACCTCATAAAAATCTCAACATTGAGCAGTTGAAACGGTTTGGATGCCTGGGCTATATAAAAATACAAAGTAATAAGGGTCCAACATTCGGCTTGTTAGCTCAGCAAATTGTGCTAGTTAGGTACACTGCCACAGAGTTTGTCGTGATGAGACCAGAAGACGGAAAATATTATGAGAGTAAAGACGTGAGATTCAATAAACGACTGGTGTACAAGGACAAATATCTAAAGAACGATGTATTGAATTGGGATTTGGTCACAAAAGAAATTAAAAATGACAGCTGGTTCCTGAACTTTGACAAAAAAATGGAAAAGAGTACAAAAAAGAAGGGACAGACCGTTAAACGAAAGAGAGGACGACCGCCGAAGAAATCTGATTCAGGGAAAACTGAAGAGACTGCACCAGCTAATCGACGGAAGCCGATACATAATACTAGCTTCAAAGGACTGCAGATAGCCCATGATCCAAACAACCAAATCAGCTTTGGACAAGAAAACTTGGATGAAGAAAATTGCTCTGTAAGCCAAAATCAAGATAAAGTACTGTACCATGCGTTATTAGCAGAACGCATTGGAACAACGTCTGGAAGATTGTGAAGAAACCAATGACTGATGGCAAAGGCAGAAAATCAAATGTAATTGATTCTTGATGGGTTCTAAAAAGAAAAGAAGATAACCTTGGAAACATAAGATATAAAACTCTTGACTGGCTGTAATCTGAGCCTTGTTGGCGGTTATTAACAAATATGATCTGGAAATACGACAGCTTGATGTAAAGACTGGGTTCCTGAATGGTAAATTAAATGACGAGATATACATGGAAGTACCAGACGGTATTTCTGGTGCTCAAGAGTTAACAAAGACCAAGGTTTACAAATTAAAAAGATCCCTGTACGGACTTAAGATTAGTCCCAAACGTTGGTATGATAGATTCTCAGAGACAGCTGCGAAAATAGGACTCCTGGAACACCCAACTGAGCCTTGCCTATTCATATGGAAATGTGAAGACAAATTCTTGATTTTGATCCTGTATGTTGACGATATGTTAATGGCCAGCAACGATGTTAGAAAAGTTACCGAAGTATGTGATAAGCTTAAAGTTAAATTCGAAATGACCGACCTGGAGAAAGCGAATAACTTCCTAGTAATACAAATTGACAGAGACAGAGCAAATCGAGCTATTCGATTAACACAGGAAACCTACACAAATAAAATACTGCAGAGATTTGGCTTGGATGATACACGACAGTGCAAAATACCTATGGTGACGAGACAAGTCGTAAACTTACAGCGAAGAAAAAGAGAAGAATCTGGGAACGAAGAAGACCAAAAAACGGACGGACTGTAAGTTTTTCCATATTGGGAAGCGGTTGGCAGTTTGCTGTATCTGATAAACACTGTTCGACCCGATATCTCCTATGCAGTGAATGTATTAAGTAGACAGCAGATTAGTCCTACTAAAGGAGATAGACACATGGTTCAGAGAGTTTTCCGTTACCTCAATGGTACTAAAAGGAAAGGACTGACATTTAAAGGAAACAGAAATCATGACTGCTTATTCTGACGCAAGCTTAGCAGACTGCAAAGATTCACACACGACAAGCGGATACGTTATAAAACTGTTCGGCGACTCGGTGTCTTGGAGAACACACAAACAAACGTTTGTCTCGTTGTCGACTTGCCAGGCTGAATACATTGCAATAAACGAGGCATGTCAAGAACTAACGGCTCCAAGAAGCACTTTGACAGCAGTGTTAAACACTACATTTTATCCAATGACTGTATGGTGCGACAATAAAGCGGCTGAAGCAAGCGCTTAGTTTTATGGTGGAACAAAACTCAGACATATAGCGTCTGTACGAGTACATTATGTAAAGGAGGGCGCTAAATACGGGTTTTTAGAAATCAAATTGATCGCCTCTAAAGAACAGATTGCCGACATTTTAACCAAAGCTTTACCAATTAAATTGCATGAGAAATTGACTGCCAAACTGCTAAATGACTGACAACATTATACGACAGTGAATCAAAGTCTATTTTTCAAAACTAACCATTATTGTTTAAATCTGTTTTAGGCAACAATCAGTAAAGGAAGCTTCAGAAGACAGTGAGACGAAGACTGTCAGTTTACTTTGCAAGACAATCAGTCATAAACAATTTGAGATTGGCGTTCTAAAAAACTGATGGTAGTGTTGTATGTAAAGTTTACACAGAGCGCCATCAATATAATTATAGTAGAACTTGAGTATATACTGCGCATCAGTCTACAATTCAGTTGAATACAAGCTACCAGTCTGTACAGACGACAGATATAAACGACGGTAAGGGTTTTTGTATGTAGAGGACAGCAAGGCTGTACAACAATAAATTCAGTTTAACTTTATAAACATAACGGACAGTGTGTTTTTCCTTTTACCTAATTTCCTGTACCCGAGCACATAATAGTAAAGAAGCGGTCTCACGCAGTGGACATGGCTATGCTGATAAATGGATATAAATTATTTTCTTGAAACAAAAAATGACTGTACAATCGCATTCTTTTTTTTAAACAATAATTTTAGAAATTTCATGTTATTAGATCAAACATTATAAGTTGACTTAAATATTGTAAAAAGCGACGAATAATGATATTCTAATATTTTTATATTATTTTATTTTGATTATATTTTTTTTACAAAAATTTTTTCTTCAATACAACCTTTTATAGTTATTTTTTATTTTCAAAATATTTATTATCATCGCATAGAACTTGTAAGGTTTAATCAACTACTCATGAAGCTCTTTTTAAGATTTTCTACAATTTTTTTTGCAGATTATTGTTCTAAAAATGCATTTAAACCTTGTTTATTTCTAATAATGGTTAAAAAGTTTAATGAATTATTATTTTTTTAGTGAGTAAACTTGCAGGAATACCATGTGGAGACAAAACTTTTTTTCGGTGGAAATAATATACAAAATTGTCATGCAAGCACTATTTGGACCATCGATATAAATAATATTTTGTTTACTTTTACATATTCAATCAAGAATACATAATTTATGTATTCTAGTAAACTATAAAATAAATTTTTATTTTTATGCAACACGTTATGTTACTTGTGTTATTTTCAATTTTTTTGCAATCATTCACAGAAATAGAATTATTTAAATTTTTACATGTCTTGTTTACCACCAGAAAAATCTTGTTTATTTGAATAAGCGCATTATTTTTGTTATATTTTTAAAAACTTTGTTCAAAGTAAATGTTACTTCCTTTATTTGTTTATATTTTTCTAGAGTAAAAATGACTTAAGCAACTACCATTCGTATTTTTAACAGTAAAAACATCATCAAAATTTTTTAAATGTTAGAACTATGCTTTATTTAACAAATACTTATAGCAGTTCCTTGAAAATAATTATTGAAAATTTTGATCTGTGCTTTAAACTTTTGAAAGTTAAAGCAACTTTTTATTTTTCAAAATTAATTTAAAGAAAATTCTTTTACTTTTTTGTAGAAATAACTCTTTCGTAAGATTCCAAAAACTTGGAATACTCAATAACAAAACGGCAGTTAAATTTAGTCAATCACTTTATTACTATCTCTGGAGGGAAGGCACTTAGCTGTCCCGAGTTACTAATTGCGACTACCTTTTTTCTAGTCTCGGCATTCTAGAGCCCTGTGATCACTGCTACGGGTCTTTTTATGCTTTCTCTTTTACTCGTCCTCCTTCAGTCTACTGATAGCTGAGGCCCATCCCACACGGTATATTTCATACTGTACGTGATTCGTCCAAAACCACTGCGTCGTCGTCCTCAACGTTGTTCTTTTCTTTTCCAGCTTAGGGATGATTGATCAATTGGTGTTTGTATTCTTTTGTTTATGTTGTTATATATATTGATCATTAAAAAAAAAATTAAAGAGGTTTTCTTATGTACTTTCCAGTACTTATGTACTTATTCTTATTAGCATGCTTATAATTATTTTTTAGGTCTTATTTCACTTTAAAGAGTTGTTTATATTTTTCTTTTTTTTGTTTTATACTTCTTGTTCATATTATTTCCCACTGCATCTTTTACACAGCAAGATCAAAATCTTTCTTGTTTTATTACAGTTCCTACATACGAAAGTATTTCTTCGTTTAACGCATCATCTAACAAAAAAAGGTATATATTTATTTATTTACTTACTAGTTCTTCCGCCTATTTATTTATTTATGATTATTTTTTTTTTCTACACATAAATGCATATTTTCGTGGAGGGAGGCGTTTTTTTGAAAATTTTATTTATGCTGGGGTATGAAGGTCTAAGCTAACGTCTGTTTATTTCTTATAATAATTGTTTGTTGCTGTTGGTCGGTTAATCACCCTGTTGTCGCTTACCTCGTACTGAGATGAGTATTGGTTGCAGCGCTACAGGATTCATTGTTTTTTTGTTTCTTGCAGCGTTGCTTCTGCGTCTTCTTCCTGCAACATTCTAGACTGATTAGGTATCATCGGGCCCCCTTCCCCCATTTTAAAAGAGTCCCTTGATACAAAACGTTGTAATAAAAAAAGGGAAGGTGTGTAGAGTAACTATTCTGAATTTTTCAACCCATCGTACCAGGGTTAACATAATCTGTTACTTCTTTATTATATTCATGAATATATCTTTTTAATTTTTTTCAAGTATTGTATTAGGACGTGGTGTATGCTTTTTATTGCCCTATTGCTTTGAGGATTGAATGCCGTGCTGTTAAGTTTTTTCATTTTGAATAATCACGTAAACTTGTCCATTGTTTTATTTATAAAATCAGTCCTTCGTTCTAATAATAATTTTACTGGCACTCTAAAATATGTGTAAAATTAATTTGTTAAGGTTATTACTGCTTCTTCGGCTGTTGCTCTCTGTTCCGGTAGTAATAGAATTAACTTAGTTAGCCAATTCCATATTGACAAAATATGTGTATAGCCATTTGTTAAATGATTTCTAATTAGTTCGTCATAGCCAATTGAGATTGATTTTTTAAACGGTCTGCTGGGTGTATCTGTAACAAGTTAAGCCTGCTTTTTTTTTACACGAACTAGTTTCTTAGTCTGACATAACCTGCATCCAACTATAAATTGCCTTATGTTGGCTCTCATGTTCCTGCAATAGAAGTCCCTTACTTAATTATTGTAGATCTTGTTTATTTCTTTATGACCCCAATTATTAATTTGTGGTACTCTTTGATAACCTTATATTTTTGATCTACTGGTGGTATAACTAAGACCTTTAGGTTCTTAAAAATTCTCTCAAATTGTTTTACGAAGTAGCTCCATTGGTTCATGTTGAGTATTACCATGTCACGTATCACGCTCATCGATTTTATTTGATTTATCATAAAGAATGGCTTGAGTGACGTGATGCATTCCTTAATATCCGATTTCAGAGCAGTGTCTCTAAAATGCGGCTTAATGTTCATTAGCATTACAACGACCTCACAGACATCTGCTTTAATGACATCATCAACTGTTTTTTTTCTAATTATTTGAGGCCATTATTGAGTCTAAATATCTGTGCTTACAGGGCGTCTATCGTATATGTATCAGACACCCTATCTGTTATCGTCAAAAATACTAGATTATCTGATTAATGGATTAGATGATCTTTTGCATGATGCATTCTTTTAAATGACTGTGTATCTGATTCCTTATCTGGAAGCCATGGTAGTTTTCCATGTGGTAACCGTATTCTGCATACTCTGTACTTTTTAAGCTGTGAGAGGTTCGATAACATGCTTTCTTTTAGGCTTGAATTTTTGGTTCACTTTCCAATTCCAGTCTGGCCTTGTTAAAGCAGACATCCTCTCCACTCTCATTATTTAGTGAGTCTGAGCTACTTGAAGTATAAGAAAGTGGTGATGAATCAGGTGGGGGCGTGTCCTTATCATTATAAACATTTTTATGTATGGAGTCATTTTCTTTATGCTCCGTTCTTTTATCTCCCCTTTTTTTCCCAATGGCTCATTAAACTCATTTTTCCAATTTATATCAGTGTCTGATTTGTCACTGACAAGCAATATCTTTTTTACTGGGTCTTGTTCCTTCTTACTTTGCTTGTTTACGGCAACGACTGACCTCAAGTGGTTATTAACAAGATTTGAGAGTACATACTTCTCATTGTCGTTTATCGGGAAACTTTTTGAAATCTGACCCTTTACTTTCTTCTTAGTCCCCTGTAGATGTATACAAAGATTTTTCCTGAGTTCTTGTATGGATAGAAATATGCAGTGATTATTACCATATTCTGTATTGGATCGCAGGATTTTTTCTACTTCCTCGACGTCAACACACATTTTTTTACTTGAAACACTGTAGCTTACTACGTAGTATCTGTGCTGTCAATTGCAAGTCACAGGAAACAAAATGAGTCAAATAATCAGTTACCTGGTAATTCTTCTAGAAGCTCCTCCATAAGTCTTATATTTTTATTTGGCTTCCAGCACTGTTACTCTGAACTACGTTAGATTATATTTTCGCCTCCTGTTCTATTTTCACCCTTAAAACCTTTATCGATATTATTGCTTATTACCTCTTCTATTGTTTTTTTTTCCTGATAGGTTTTTATTTATCCATGG
This sequence comes from Copidosoma floridanum, assembly GCF_036245765.1. Taxonomy (NCBI): domain Eukaryota; kingdom Metazoa; phylum Arthropoda; class Insecta; order Hymenoptera; family Encyrtidae; genus Copidosoma; species Copidosoma floridanum. Next base: position 7,969,967 of record NW_028321890.1, on the reverse strand, counting down.
TAACCTACGTGGACAATCTATCTCGCTAATATATTCATCTCTATCTCTTGAGCCCGTTCTCTCCTTCAAGGGTTATCGAGATATGTTTGTCATGTTGTCCGTACTTTTTGTTGGATCGCTCAGAGGTCAGTCGGTGGTAGTGTCGGATTCCTAAGCATCTATTCTCATGCCTGGCTTATCTTTTAAGATTCAGCGCTTGGCATCAAGTCTAACTTTTACTTGGAAGTCATAAATAAAGTCATCAAGTATCGCTTCAATCTGTATTGTTTAACTCTGTGGCTGTCCCTGAACTTTCTTTCATCTGTGTACCCTGTCATTATTCATTTATTTGTTATTTGCTAACACTCTCACAAGAAAGTCTACTCTGTGGCCTTTTCTCCGGCATCGGTTGGCTCCCCTTGACCGTATTCAGTATTTTTGGATGTTTTTTGTTACTCTTGTGCAGCACACTTTGCATGTGAGTTTGGGCCCATCGGTCATTTTTTTCTTTCTTCTATTCTCATCCTTGCTCGGTATACCTGCATTCAAACACATCTTTTCTAGGGTATTTATAGGGTCCAGGATTCTCTCTTTTTCTGTTCGATCTATTGTGCAACCATACCTGTCTGTGCCCACTGGTGCCCCAAGTGCTTATCATTATTCGCATTTAGTTCGACTATATTTGCACCTGCTATCCTCCCCCCCTTGCCTTTGTCGCTTGCTAGGCTAGATGTGGCTAGTTCAAATCTCCAATGTTTTGCTGGCTCAGAATTTTTGCTTGAGATCTCCGGTGACTTACAGCTCGCTATGATAATTTCCTTTGAAACATTGTATCTTTGTGATGTTACTGAAAAATTTGATGGGTGGCCTTTTACGGTTTTTCCGTTGTATTTTTGGTTACATGTCTAGTTCTAAATAAGGTGTGCTTATTATTCTCTTTTTTTTTATATATATTTTTTTTGAGCATATCATCTCATTCATCATCGGTTAGACCCTGTAATAATATTTGTTCTTCATCATTGTTGAAAGATCCTATTTCAATATTTTTTCTCTGATTTTCTTCTGTAACCTGCACAATTAGTTAATGCAGCCTGCCTTTTTTTCCCTGTTTCTTACGTGGCTCCACTCTTTCAATCTTTATAGTTTTACTGACCACCGGTCATTCCAACTCTGAATCTGTGTCGCTGCATTCACTGATTGTTAACTTATCTGAATTACTCATCTTACGTGGCTTCTTTCTTTCTACCCTTTTGTTTGACTTATCTGAATCAGATGCTTCTATCTGCTAGTTTTTATTCTTTCTTATTTTGTTTTTTTTTTCTTGCCCGTACCCTAAATATTCTTGTGAGTGGCACATTTATGTCACCATGACTATCCCTTTCTAGCTCTCTGGCAAGTTCATATAACTTTTGTCATGGCAGTTAAAAGTATTTCTCTTCATCCTCTATAATTGGATTTTAGAACAGTGCGTCCGGTACCTTATTGGTTGTTCGTGGTCTATAAACAACATCAAACTCATAGCCCCTCAATTTAGCTTTAAGCCTGTACAGTCTTGTATTTGGTTTCTTTGATAAGTGAAAATGTTTAAGAAGCTAATGGTCCATAACCATCGTAGATTTTGGGCCAAATAGATAAGATTGAAACCGTTCTTTTGCGTACACTATTGTGAGCAATTCTTTACCATGCGGAGTGTATGGAAATTCGTTGCCCTTCAAGCATTTAGAGGCAAACTTGCGTACTTTATCTTTCCCTGTTTCTACCTGACTCAATATTACTTTAATAGCATAGTCCAATGCATCAGCTGTCACCACAAATGGTTCTTTTCGGCCAGGTGCTTTAAGTACAGGTTCACTGCAAAGTGTGTCTACAAGCGTTTTGAATGCCTGTCCATGCTACTCTTTCCATTTAACCTCTGCACCTTCCTTAAAAAGCTCAGACAGCAGTTGACCAATTTTGCATAACCTCTGATAAATTTCCTGTAATATCGAATGAGTTGAAGATATTGTTTGATTTTCTTTGCATTTGTAGGCCTTGGATATTTTCTTGCCACTTTGGCTTTCTTTGGATCCATTTTTAGTTCACCGTTTCCTACAATATGGCTTCACGATTTTACGTTTTAAAAATTACCACTTCATTGGCCTAATTGTGAGATTTGCTCTTTATAATCACTTTAATAATTTTATAAAGCATTTGCTCTTTGTGATTCGACGCAAACACCCGTATAGCGTCTAGATATACCTCTACCTCATGGCCTCGTAGCCCTGCCAGTGCTAGTATTATTGCTTGTAAAAACATGTTCGGAGAGTCTGTGCAACCCAAAGCCATTTTTTTGTACTGGTAGTGCCCATCCCATCCCAAAGACCCTGTTTTATGGGAATTGTCTTCATGTATCGTAATCAGAATGAAACCTTGCTTCAAGTCCACCACTGTCATATAATGTGCTGTCGCTTTATGTTCCAGTTTATCACTCTAAAAAGAAAGAAAGTGACAACTACCTACTGTCATCTCGTTGAGTTGCCTGAAATCTGTTACCACTTGCCAGTGTTTGTCACCGTCTGGTCCTGCGTTTTTTGGTACGATCCACAGTATTAAGCGGTATGGCGATTCTGAAGGCTATATTATGTCTAGTTCAAGTAACTTCTCAATCTCAACTTTTATTTGCTCTCTTACAGCTGGCGGATATTTGCACCGCTTTTTTACTATAGGCTTATTTGTAGTCGTGTTTATACTATGTTTTAGAAGATTTGTCGCTTTCAGTTCTCTGTTAAGTCCAAATTACACAGGTCAACTTTTTTAAGCCCTTGGACATGTTTCTTCTTTTTTTCGTTACAGCCTGATATATTGACTAACTCCATTATTCTGTTGACTCGAAGTTTCCTGTTACTTAAGGTAACTGTTTTAATGTAAAAATAAAATGTCAAGTGTCTAAGGATTTTTGTTGTAATAGTCATCCTCGTCACAACCACTGTTTTCTACGATATTTTTCTTCACACATGTGCAGCTGGCATCGTTTTTTATTTCATTGCCCAGATCTTTATTTTTTATAAGATTTTCATTGGCTTTATATATTTGTAAAAAGGCTCTCTCTAATGCTTCTATGTTATCCCCACTGACGTCACACTACAACAAGTCCACTACTGGAACTAGAACGTTTTTCGTTTCACTTATTATGTTTAAACATTCGGCACACACCGTACCATTTTTGTTCGTTGCGATAAAACTATCAAACAAAATGCCCTTTCCAAGTTTCTGTAGTGGGACCTAGCCAACTTTAACTTTTCTGAGTGATTCCTTTATTACGCTTTTATAACTTGCCTTGTTTTCAGTAAAATTTAAAAACTTTTTGACTCTAGTAATGGAATTTGAATTCAATTTAATTAAAGCGTACTCTTTTTGACATTTATCTCGCCGTTATACAACTTAAAAATATTCCATTCTATGATGACTTCCGCCTTTATGGGAAAGTCATGGGAAATTACATGTAGAAAACACATTAAATCTTCTAGAAGTGATCTTATAGATCCCAAAGTTTGGAAACTCCGTGCATTGCGCCTTTCATTTAAAACTTTTCTCTACTGTTTAACGCTCAATTCCTATTGTTTTTATAGCGATGCAATAGTAATAATTATTGTAAGCCGCTTTTCTATTATACCATTATTCTTCTTTTATTCGTTTTTTTTGTTCCTCGTTAACGTTAAAATTTTTTTTATCCTCTTTTTATCAACCCACCACAATTTTTCACACCCACTGGTAGAATGTGCGCCATACTCTCGAAAATATGAATAATATTTTACATTATCCACACTATTCTACTTATCCATATCTGACTTCCCCATAGGCACATTATTGCCGATGAGGCCTGCTATAGCATTATACCGTCTCTCAGCGTTATTTGCCCTTAATTTTCTCTTTGGTCCTATCATCGATCAGTGGAGACTTAATTCGTTGTCTACAGCAGTGGCTGATATAATAGCTTTCTCTAACATCTTTGGCTAGTACCCACCGATGTTTCAGTTATACGAAGCCTTTAAGCTGTATGAAAACTGCCTCATTGCTTCGCCATCTGATTTTTTTTTTGACGCTTCTTTTTCAACCTGCGTCAAGTATGTATTTGCTTCATGTGCCATCACAATCTCGTTGTGCAACCGCTGAATTTGGCAAAAATATTTCGGGATTGGTTTGTTATCCCGTTGTGTAACAGTCTTAATCTTCGCTAAAAGTGTCTCTACCCCTCTTATGTAACGGAATTTCCAAAAGAGAGCTGACGGACACTCGTAAATGAAGTTAAATAATTATAATTGCGTGCGGAGCTCATCCTCCCATATGTCTCGCAATTTATTTCCCAAAAGTCCAGTAAAAGATTTTTTGTATTGGACGGGTATTGTTGACTTTATCATCTTAATCAGTTGTTTGAATAAGGGAAACCGCTCAAGGTCTCCGTTATACAGCGATATGCTGCCTAGTACAAGAATAAAACGATATAGATTACCACTGAGGGTTATTCCATATACCTTGTATCCTATAAGAAATTCTGACTGTTTATCTACTGGTGGCTCAGTTATGGGGTCAAACGAAGAAAAAAGGTATTCTGTATTTGTGCACATAGTAATAATTCTTTTTGTCTTTAGACCTTCACATATCTGTCCTATTGTTTAATGTAGAGTAGTTATAATTTTTGCCATTTAGATGCAGAAATAATTGATCGCCAAATGATACAAAAGGTTGTTCAACACTTTTATTTTTTTGTACTATCCTTTTGCTATACTTTTCCTGCCAACTTGTTCTGCCAAGCTATTCCATATTTACTTGATTATGTCTCCTGTCTACCACTATTTTTTCTTCAACCACATTCTCCTTCAGTTCTAATTTTTCTGGTCCAGTTTCCAACACCCTCATTTCTACCGTGGAATGTATAGCTATATCCATAGTTGTTGCACCACGTTTATGCTTGTGTAAATTGAGAGTAATTGGGTTAAGTTCTGATTGGTCATTCAGATCCCCAACTTGACGTGTCCTCTTCAATTGCAAGAGTATAAAAACTCCTTGCACATACTAATAATTGCCTTTTCTTTTTCATCAAATGCTCTAAAGTAACAATAAAGGTTGGAGAGTGAGTTCTGTTGACGTTGTCGATGTCAGACTTAGTTCAGTGATCAAGCTACGTGTTAAAAAAGTGAATTTTAAGCAGATGTAAGACTTAGTTCAGTAATTAAGCTACGTATTAAAAGTGTAAATTTTAAGTAAATGTAAGGCTTAGTTTAGTGACTAAGCCGTGTGAGAAAAGCTCGAGCAAACCAGGCCACTATAAACTTGCCTAAAAAGTGAATCAACGAGGAACAAGAAAGAAAGGACTGTCGACTTGGGTTCTGACGTTAAAAGTAGCAGCCTAATTATTTCCATCGCCACGAGTACTCTCATGTAGGATTAAGTTCATCGTTGCGGTCAGATCTTTGTAAGATCTTGCGACTGCGTGCGCGCAAGCAGCGGTTAACCAACGACCATAGAAGAAAGTTGAGTGAAAAAAATAAGAACTTGTTAAAATATTGTAAGCGCGAATCTGAACCTTTTAATTTATATTATTTGTAAAATTAATCAATTTCAGCATCACTAAATTATTGAATCCTCAGATAAGACATAACTTGGTTGTTGATTATATTTCTTTTCTTCAATAAGATTCTCCAATTACAAAATTATAAAAAGTATTCTAAGAAACAAAATTTTAATTGATAGAAATATAAATTTTACTTTGATGAATAAATTATATAACAAGAAAAAATTAAATACATAACGGATGATTAAGACCTTACAAGAACGTAAGATAAGGAGACGAATAAAATACGCTACGACCATATTACATCAGATACATTCAAACAGTAGGTTAACGCCAGCTCGGCATACGATATACCAATACCAATACCTCTCTACACATACCAATCGTTGAAACCTAACACCACAATGCTGAGTCAACGATTTAAAAGAAAAGCATACTGTAAGTAAGAGCAAATAAGGCCTTTGGGTCGACGGCTGGTTTCTGACAGACAAAAATTTAAATTTGTTTGTAGGACGAATCTACGAGTTCCACCCTTCACTTAGAAGTTCGGACGTAACACTGGTATACGCATTTTTCACTCTATTTTTATATCTCTGTGGACAGAGAATTGAAGCTATCTACTGTCATATTTTTGAACTTTTTTTTCTCCGTGCTTTTTTCTTTCTTTTCATCTGATTTTTATAACGTAATATTCTGGAAGGCGTTAGATATTCCGTGCACGTAAAGATCATGCATTTAATTATTGTACAGTAACAATCATGAATAAAACCTCTATTCACGTATTCATAAATAGCGAGCATAAAATGTAACGTACACATAAATGTTATGCACAGTGTAACTAGAACGAAGTTTGTGTACAAAGAATTGTTCACAAAAGAAAAATTGCAAAACAAAGACAGATGACACTTTTAGAGCATATACAATTTTTCGTGCGCATATATTGTATATTGTATTTGAAAAATTTTTAAGATCGTCATAAAATGTGTACGAAACAAGAAAAATTTTTAATGTGTTTGATATTTTGTGTACATTTTTAATGAAGAAAAAAAATTTGTTGAGAAAGACAGTGTAGAAGATATGAGTTGTACACATATGACAATTGAGTAGAAGCCTGATTGTAGATATGTGTTGTTATGTTTTAGAGAAAATATATTTGAGGTAGCACCTTTGTCTACTGCTCTAGTCATGTAGAAGAACAGATTCGAGTTGACTATATACTAGAATATACATGTATGTGTGTGTATGTATATGTGTACATAAGTACAGCAATGTCAGTACTCTACTAGTGCTGTTAATTAAAACACGTTGAAAGAATAGAATAAAATTGTTAACTGTATAACAAGTTTGTTGCTATTGATTTATTTACCCACTCTAAACTAATAAGGTTCTTGATTATTACTTAAAGACAATTCTGGTCTAATTATATTTAATAACGTTCATTTATAACAACCCTCACGCTTGCATAAAACTACTTAAAATATAGACAGATAGACGACTGATTATTACTATCCTCCTTGTTAAATATCTCTTAAAAATGAGCTGCTACCAGCATTGTGCCAAACAGAATTAAAAATAATAGAAATTTCTCTACTACAAGTGCACCATAATGTGACTACTTAGGTTATGCATAGTGAGTTAAAAAGTGCTTATAATATAAATTTTTTATGTACTGCCGTACAAGCTTGTGTTGAAAGATGTAGCTTTGAGCTAAAGCATTTCAAGATTTTGATCCTCAGGGTAAAAATAAATATAACGTTGGATTCAGCAGACCAAAATCCATCTAATGAAACTTATTTTATTTTGCAGCTTTCTGCAAGGCAGCTACCTGAATAATCACAAGACGTTTATACTGACATGCCATTAAATCTTTTTGCTATAAAAATAAAATGTACAGGAAAAAGTACTGTTATTTGCAAGATAAAAGTTTTTTTTTTTTTTTAATAAACATTATAATAAACTACATGATTATTTTAATTACAATAATTACAAAGACAATTTTGTTTTTTTCTCATTTTATTTGATAAATTTCTCATTTGTTGTGGTAGTAGAAATGATTCGATCTTAGTGCTAGATAGTAGACAACATTTATTAGGTATTCGTACGAGACAGGATACACTTCACTTCCACAAGGTCTTATCTTCTACTCGTCCTTGGTATTATAACAAACTACGTATACTAAAAAAAAAGGTGTCAGTACTAAACACATACAATTGATAAATAATTTAATTATTAAATAAAAAATGATTCTAAATGAAAATCACAAAAATATTCTCTATGACTAACACGACCATAGCAAGTTTATTAACACTCTTACAAGATGAATGCTACATAATTTCATGCTACACACATCTTATTAAATGCATGTATCAATATCATTTGTGTATCAACACAAAGAACAAGATTTTACGTTTTGATACTATGAGTTATGTTTTAAAAAAGTTTAAATAAACTTCGGCAGTAATCTGTATGTATACATGCATGTTTGACTAATCAATTCAGTCATCATCAATGGCTTCCCAATACAAATAATCTTACTAATATATAAAGCAAAGTCGCTAAAACCGTTGTAATCGCTAACCGCTAAAACTACTGAACCGATTTTGCTAAAATTTTGCACACTGATTCATGATACTTCCTAGATGGTTTAAGTATAGATTTTATCTTAAAAAATTTAATATTAATAGCAATGAATGAGCTCAAAGTTTTGCAAAAATACGCCAGCTTTTCACTTTAGTTCAGTAAAATCCGCTAGGTGGCGTCGACATAAAATCGAAGCTACCTGCAACATAATTAAATAAGTGTGGTTATAATACGCCGGAGCATCTCGGTAGTGATGTAGTCGAGCTTCGGCAGTTCAACGAACTGTATAGAAAATGCTGATGATAGTCTTGCAGCTAGGTATCCCGGTGACGGACGACACTCTTCTATAAGGGGAAAGAGACCAATGTATCCATGCACCCTGAATCTCGATGAGTGCGATCAAAAAAAAAAAAATTAGGTCCAACCGATGCCGTCTCTGCCACAATACCACAAGACATATCTAGCCAGAGCACAATCTGCATCAATTCTTCAGAGTTGTGTGGCAGTCACACCATCCCACATAATGCAGTTAAAGAATTTGTGGCTACAAAAATGTAAGCAAGGAAAAATAGCTCTGAGGGGCACGGGCAGCCACAACGGCTACCTTCTTGGTCGTCGCATCCCCAACGCGTCTATCCACATGTTCCCGTCTAACAATGAGCGGTTGGCTATACGGGGAGCGACCCGAGACGAGATATTCTTTGGTCAGCGGCGTACCTCCCTCCATCACAGTCTCCTAACATCAAGACTCCCAGGGTAAGAATCAAGCAACCCCTAGCCAGCTCTTCATCATCAGAAATAATAATAAAGAATAGCCTGGAAGTTGCACCACTGGTGCTTTTTGGGGCCATTATTAGTATTTACGTTCCCTACTTAACCATCAATTTCATAGGTTCTTTTTCGGATCCACCTAAGTGTAAGCTACCTTGCCAACAAATTACCTTTTTATTAACATTTCCGGAAGCAATTCGTTGACTAAAAGACTATATTAACTAAAAACGGGCACTATTAAACCAAGTCAGCCCTTCACTAGCAGACATCACCTGCGGAGTTGTTCTTCGCAAGGCTGGAAAACCCGGTAACCGACGACCCTATACTACCTTCTCGACTCTAAGCATTTAACCAGGAATCACTGATTCTCCCAAAGGTCTGCGTTGGGCAAACCTATAACAGCTATGAAGGAAAAAAAAGTTGAGCCAACGGGACAGCCTCCACTGGACAAGTATCACTAACCAATCTCCCCATCTAAGATCACCAAAACAACTGAATCTGCAAATAAAAAAGGACACCAACGTCTACGACGTTATACCGGGAGACATTGGGAAAGAGCATGACAACTAGCCCCAAAGCTTCGGACTTTGTAATTTTTCTCCCAATCAGTCTGGGTCTTTATCAGCAAGCCAGAGAAGATCACCCTGAGGTATCCAGGCAGTCACAATTGCTGTTAACTGCAGTCAAGAAAGAGTTAACTTAAGAAGCTCACTGGTCTTTCTTAGGGCCATCGGACGTCGAACTACCTTTCCAACAAATATATTAGAACTTAACAAAGTTGACAGAAAACAGCTTTTGGGGGTCACAAAAATTTTAAGCATGCCAAAAGTCGCAAGAAGGTGAATTGGAAGAAAAACTTAAAGTGTATCTTATAATACAATTTTACTTAGGCATCAAGAAACTGACGCAGAAAATTTATCGAGATTGAAACAACAGCGTCAAAATTGATAAATAAAGAGTTCATTACGTGAGAGATCAGCTTTTCATTGTATCCCTACAGCAACCTCTGAAATCTTTAAAGATCCTACTTCAGATTCTTTAATAAGTAGAAAATGTATTTGTGTTTTTGTGGCAAAAAAAATGTAGGATTTAAGGTCCAGGACTCTGTTGCTCTGGTAGTAAAGTTGTGAGATATAAGAAAAAAAATTTTTTTTTAATACAAATTTTTTGGGGGCTTAAAATCTTACCAGCTTTAAGAAATAGCCCTTTTCGTAAATTAAACGGAAGAAAATGTAAGTCAACGGCTTCTTATGGCCACCGATTATTTTATGGCATAAATAACGCACGGTACTTTTCAGCATAATTATTTTTTTTAATTTTTACACCTTAATATTTGACCAAATAAACTATATGGATTCCGAAAAAATATGTTCTTAATAAGAAGATTTTTGTTCTGAGATGTACAAGGAATATGTGTAAAATTTCTAACTGAAAATGTTTCACATAACATGTCAACACACTATGGTGTTTTATTTAGTAAGTCTCGGGCGAAGCCAAGACGAGGGGCTGCTAGTAAATAATAATATACAGCACTTACAAATTGCTGATAAAACACTAAGACACAACTTGCTGTAATTTAAAACAAATGCTATGTAAAAAACATATTCAAGCTCTTTGTTACGGGTACTCCTAATGAGCAAAACTTATTACTAGTTACTGAATGTTTCATATCTCTCACATCGAATTGCTAGTTTTAATTACAAACTGTTATTTTGTATTTATTAAAAGAAGATTGATAAAGTCGTATAGTATATTATTTTTGACAAGTAAGGTTAACTAAATATAAATGGGACAAAAAAACCAATTAGAAAGTTTGATGTCCATGTTGTTGAAAACCAATTTATTTCACTATTATTTTTACCCACAGACAATATCTACTAAGTCTTTTACCACATAATTTCATAAACAGCTAAAAAATCTATTTATATAATAGAGCCCAAATCTTTTATTTTTTTGCAATATCCCGTGCAACTAAAAGAAAAGGCCAAAAAAAAGATGCAAAAAAGATAAAGAAAATTACGTATTGCTTTATAAAAAAAAAAAATTTGCTACTGCATCCGAGGCCCAGACAGTTACTATTTTTCAAGAATAATAATATAAATTTTAAAGACAGACCACACTAATTATTAATGAATAAAATATCTTCAACCATGGTCAGTTTGCAAAATGACCTTTGGTTCACAACTTTAGATCAGTTATCTACTTTTTTTATGATTGAACCACTTCATTGTATTTATACTTGCTTGAGTTTTACAATAACAATAACAAAAAAAATGAAAATTAAAATAATAATAATAATAATAATGATAATAACAAAATCAGTAACATTAAAGATTTTTTGGAATAGCCCGTGCCACTGCATGCAGCAAGTCATATTAAAAAAATTTATTAAGATGCGTATTGTTTCACAGAAAAAAAAGTGTGCTACTGCATGCAGGGCTCAGAAAGCCACTATTTTTCGAAGATTCCAACATAAAACTCTCATGCTTTTTCTTATGGTTATTAATTTTTTCATTTTCAATTAGTTTCATGTTTAATGTTTTGAAAAATCATCAACTTAATTGTATTAAAGCCCATCTGCTAAAAGAATTACCCAGTTATTTATTGGTCTAATTAAATTATTTCAAACATCATTTGTTGTCTGTTTTTTAGATTGACTGTAAATAATTAACTTCATGATTTTTACCACATATTTAAAATTTTTGTAACCTGTATGCGGCTTTGTATAATTTGAATATAATTTGTTTTTTTATCATAAGCATGCTGACTTGTATTTTTTTTTATTTCAATAATTCTTATCGAATTACACAATTAAACATTTCATTACTTAAAAATATAAAGATGTATTTTATTACCAGTTTAATATTTCCAAGCCACGTATACAGTATTTTTACTATATTTTTACTATCTGAGCTCTAAGAGAAGTACATAAGGTCTTCAAGAGGACATAAGATCTTCAAGAGTGATAAGGAGAAGTAATGAAAGTTAACAAAAGCTAAAAAGAATCTTTTCAATAAACATAAAGATGCATAAATTAATGAACATTTTTTTTAAGTGGAAAAGAATTAACTTCTTAAATCCAAGTTTTAATTAGCCATAACTTTACTATAGATGGATAGTAGCACTGAATCTTAAAATAAAAACATTACTAGATTTTTTAAGAGCCTAGACTTACGGCACCTACTCACTTCGTCGTATCATCTACAGACAAACTTAGTAGAAGGCCTAATCTAGACGATTAAGACTACGATTAGAGCTTTCGTTAAAGCCTATCATAGGTAATAGAACAATAAGCTGCGAAAACATGTGCTTGTCTATGATACTAAAAAGCACGCTTTTACGGGTTTCCTTTTCACGATGCATTAGCACTGGCAAGGAATTTAACATCTCTGATACGATGTGCCGACAAGTTGACTCAGCTGCCCAGTAAAAATCTAGAGAAAAAGGGGCTAAATAGCTGGAGGTAATGCATAGAGCATTTGAAAGTACTGCACTCGAAAGCAGCCTAGCAAAACAAAAAGGTGCAGACAAATGCCATTCAGCATTACAATACTACACACCGTGATGTAGTCTATGTTCCAGTGATCAAGTATTGCAGGAAAACCAAATCCTGTCGTAAGTAACGAAGGCATGATGGTGAGATTTTTTCCACGGTACATTGGCACCTTTACCATTACGACCACGTTGGGTTAGAACACGTACAAATTGAAAACCAAAGAAAGCATGCAATTTGGCCCAGTATATCTGAGCCAGTTGAAATCCTACGTAAGAAGAACTTCAGCGTTGGCAGCAGAAGAAACTGTTGCTTCCAATGACTGAGGATCCAAAGCAGAAGTAATTGGCATCTTTTAACCATCGTTAAGAAGTGGCAAACAGGCAAAACATGATCCACCTTATACAGAACTCAATATTGTTCGCAAGGTTTTTTGACCAACTAGATCAGAGCGAGACCGCTTGCGGAAAGTGACTGTAGTATCGAAGCTATCCATTACGACGCTCCATAGGCAAGACACCTGGAATTAATGCATAGTGAGTTGCCAAGAAGTGATTATTACGTTCACAGAAGTGAAGATCTTCGTTCGTGAGCAGAGCTCCCTGGCCACGACTGCCTAGGCCGAGAAGATGGTCATAATAAGCTATAAGAATTTTGTGGCCTTTAACCAAACGTAACTCGAACATGAAAGTGGCTTAACAAATAAAAGCGTTGGTACTCTGAGAAAGCCTGGCAATGAAAGCAAGTCAACTGACTCTATAAAGAGGTGGAATATTTCTTGTGGGATGCCGGGACCATGAAGGCTCTGACCATGGGATCAAGCTGGCCATATCGTTCACTGTTACATGTGCGGACTAAAAAGAAGTGAAGCACTTCAAAGAGTGCCCAAAGCATCCTGAGCACTACCACTATGAGCAAAAAGACAGTGGCGGAGAAATCCAATGAGCTGATCTGGAGTAATCAGTAAACCAAGGATGAACCACCCCACTTAGTTCCTCTTTATTATTATCGGGCGTGTAACAGTGAGCTAATTGGGCTACTCGAAGAAAGCTGAGTTAGTAAGGGAAAAAGAAAAAAGGCCACAGTATAGGAAGGGACAGAAGAAAAAAGAGAAAAACCTGAGAAAAATAGAGTGGCACGCCAGACTAGCTTGGGCTTGCGAGAGTGCGATGCCATACACTGATCTTATGTTGTTTTATTCTTCTGCTAAGATTCCCTCACTCCTAGAATTTTTGGTGCATCTTTTTCTGCTCTCCAATTTTTATGAATCTACCTGCTGTGCCAACAGTGTATACAGGACTGGGCTTACTGCTGCCTTAGAGAGCCTTAAAGATGACTACCCACTAAGTGACAGAAGGTCAGTGACATGACGAGCAGCATCAAATGGCCAGCTAATTTTGTAACCAGGGATGCCCATTAACTTGAGCTTAAAGCCAAGAGCAGTCAAACGTATTTGTGGTATACTATTCCATACAACTATTGTTATACTTTGGACTACACAACTGTTTACACTTTAAGCCAGAAGAAAGAGAGAGTACGTTATAGAATCTGGGTGATTTCTCTACTAGTGCATGCGTCGTAACTAAATCCGTGCTTATACTTCGGCTAGTATCTATGCCATCCAGATAGAAAAGTACCAGCCCATTTCCTTGGACAACAATGCTTTTATTCAAATAAAACGTCCAATGACAGTTGGTAAATAATTAAAAACAACGTCCAATGGTGGTACTGTCAAATTTTGAATTTATTAAGAAACAAAACGACGTTTCGGCCGTTTGGACAACGTCCCGGCCCTCATCAGGTACAAAAATCTATGAGTAATAAAATTCTTTGCAATACAAATTTAAGTAAAATATAATAAACGCAAATTAAGTTACATGTATAACATACCTCTGACTCTTACGAAAGGGATGTAAAATCGTAATGTAGTCAGAGTTTCAAGCTAAGTTGCTTTTATACCCTGTACATACACAAATGACATAGTACACGCACGTAATACAATCGAATAAGAATCGCAAGCAGTTCCTTGAGACGCACATAAACAGTTCATGTTTTCTTAATACTATGAATGAAAGGGGTCCTCGAATCATGTATATAAAGTTAGTCACCTTTCTTAATTGACATAACGAGAGACCTATAACAATCTTTCAATTTTTCTGTATCTTGTTGTCTGTTAATATTATTATTAAAGTAATGCATATTTAGCATTTCGGAAAAAAGGCGCTTTTTGTAATTTTGTTCTATGTCTAAAATTTTAATATTATCAAAATTAAAATTATGTGTGAATTCAATGCTGTGTTGTGATAGTACCGATGTATTCTTTTTTTTCTCGATGTCTCTTTTGTGTTCTGTCATTCTTAACTTTACAGCTCTCGATGTTTGACCAACATAACAGCGGTTGCAATTCGCACATGGTATGTGGTAAACAACATTTTTTTTATCGAGTGGCTCAGTTACATCTTTTCCAAGTGAAAAGATCGATTTTAATTTATTGTTTAAACTGTATATAAGACCAATGTGAAGCTTCTTACAATAATATTTAATATGACTATGCAAGTGGGGAATATACGGTAATGATAAGATTAATTTATAATTATTTTTATTTCTGTTGCTATTGTCAATCGTATTCATGTTTTTCAAGGTATTTAATCTTTTATTCACAAATTTGTCAATAAATCTTTGAGGATAGTTGTTAGCTAATAAAAATTTATTAATCAATTTTAAATTATTATTATGAAATTGTGTGTCTGCTAATTTAATAGAAAAGTCTACAAGTGTGTAAATGATACCTATTTTATGTTGTATTGGATGGTGGGAAAGAAAATTCAAGTATCGGCCTGAGTGTGTAGGTTTTTGGTACCAATTAGTTAGTACTGTGTTATTTTTTTTGAATAATAATCTCCAAATCTAAGAAACTGATGCTGTTGTTATTGTTACATGTCTCAACAGTGAATTGTAATTCAGGACAATAGCTATTAAAAATGTTTTTGGTATAGTAGATATATTTAGTAGGCACGCATATGAGGATATCATCCACATACCGTACGTACAATGGAACATCAAAACATAACTTATCTAAACATGAAATTTCAAGTAAACGCATTACGAGATCACACATTACTGGACTACAGGGACTGCCCATTGGAGAGCCAAAAACTTGTTTGTAAAATTTTTTGTTAAATTGAAAAAAAGTTGAATTCAAAACCAATGACACTCCTGCGCAAAATTCATTTAAAGAAACATTGATCTTATTATTCAAGAATTTCCAAAAATGTTTTATTGCATTTGTGATTAAGGCTTCACTAGTATTAGTGAATAGACTAACTACATCTAGACTAATAAGAGCGTAACCAGGTGGAATGATAACTTCTTTTAATTTATTTTTTAATTCATAGCTATTTTTTATGTGTAATTTTGCCAGCGGAATATTCTTAATCAAAAAATCAGAAAGAAATTTAGAAAAACTATATGTGGGTGAATTCAATGTTGAGACAATGATACGGATAGGAAAGTCTTTTTTGTGTATTTTTATCAGTCCATAGCATTTAGATAAGTCTTTTTTATGAATATCCTTATCAAATTTACTTAATTCATCAAATTCATCAAAAACACCGTATTTAAACATTGCTTTTACTTTGTGATTAATGATAGGCACGGTATATTGTGTGATACGTACAGCAATTTAATCCTGGGCATATATTATTAGAATGCCGCAAGCTCACTCCCCTTTACAGCCTGTGAGACTAGCAGAAAATCCAGTTTTTTATTTGAATGTTAAAATAGGAAAGAAAAAATATAAGGCTTACAATATACGTATAAACTAATGTAACATAACGATTTTACGTTCCATCCATGAGAGTCAGACATTTTTGTACTTGATGAAGATCAGGACGCTGTCCAAACAGCTAAAACGTTGCTTTATTTTTTAAATCAATACAAAATATGACAATACAACCATTGGACGTTGTTTTTAATCATTTACCAACTAATATTAGACGTCTTATTTAATTAGTTCATAAAAAAAACCAGGGATAGGTCTCGGGATACCTGGCAGAAGTGAAACTTCTTACTCTAATGTTATTAGATTTTCGATCACGCGCGTGCATAAAATACATATACTTTATTATACTACTTATGTTACACGTGATTTGCCCATTCTAAGTACTTCTATGTTTGATATGATATATTTAATACATGTACGAATTGTTGGTCATGTAATGCAGGATGAAAAAAAAAATTTTCACTATACTGAGCCGAAAGAAGGTACTTTTATCCTATTACGCGGGACAAAAATTCTTTATATTTAGAATTACTATTTGTGCATTTAATACAACGTCAAACGTGTACCAGAAATTCTTTTCGTTACGTTCAATTTCTCTTATTAAACATAATAGAGAAAAAAAAGTCAGTTTATAGGGCGGATAAGTAGGATATAGCTTTGCCCTTGAGATATGACTTTTATTATTTTTAGAATGTCCACGATTGTTTGAATAAGTTTATATTACATATATTTTTACTCCTTAATAATTATTTTCTATACGTGAAATTATTTTTGGTCTATTTGACTTCCCTTTCAAGACATAATGGTTTTTTGGACGTTAAGACGTTATGTTGTGAAAAAAATGTTTCAAAAATGTTGTAAATGTCTATATTAATTTCTCAAAAACCACATACAAAAGAGAATTTTTTTTTTTACTTGTTCTTTTTAAGATACAGTCGAAAAAATGAATAATTAAGGTTATGTTTGTGTATAGTCAAATCTGTCGATATTTGTGGACCTCTATCGTGTATGTTCCCTTTAGAAAATCCGTAGGAATTGATATTTTCAGCCAATTTTTTTTCCTTTTCGAGATACAGTATTTTTTCTTGGTTTCAGATGTTAGGTGATTGTATTATTATACACATTATATTCTAAATGCACGTTTTTTTACAGACACATATTCGTGTGGAAGGATAAATAGAAAAAGAGAACGATTTTTACTATATTTTTTCAAAGACTTCGAAGAGATCAAGCGACGTATCATGTTTGATATTATTTACCTGATAATAGCTGTAACAAAGGTCCAGTTTATCCCGTATTACAGCCACATTACAGTTTCTAACATGCAGCAGTAGGTATACCTATACTCAGTACTCTATATATAGAGTATTATAGAGAGAAGATATATTCTATGTGTGGATAGAGCTACTATGATGCACTATTGTGCGCATGCGACAGGAAGGATAGAGAGTAAATGAGACATAATACTAACAGATCTCTTGCCGCTGCCTGCACTGCAGTCAGCGTTGGCTGGCAGACGAACAGATAATATATATAGATACTTATGTGCACAGCAGCGTTCTCTCGTTTCACGGGTTAACTTTCCGCATAAGGCACGCCTAAAAATGTTTCACTTTAATACATCAATTCAAAAATTATGTGTCCAATAAATTAAAAGTTAAACAGTTGTACATAGGAAGTCAAATATAAATTGTTAACATTCCTAAAATTATAGAATTACTCTCGACTGAGTTGTTACCTTGATTTTTGCAGACTGTTGCAAAAAAATATCGTTAGTACAATACATATATATATTCATAACTACATGTAAGTCACAAAAATTCATCTATAATAAATACAGAGAACAAATAAACATGTCTATAATAAGAAATAAGAAGAAATCAATCATAAGAGCCATATCCACATGTAAACATATTATTAAGAAAAAAAGTGTTTTCTTTTTTACTAATTGTATGTTTGTTAAATTACATGTAGTCTTTTGGCACTGCAATTTTGTGTTGCTATGCATATACATGCTATCATTATTAACATCGTAGATAACCGTTATAAATCCAATAGTAACATTAATCACTTGTACAGTAAAAGGGACCTTATTTTACATTACTTTTAGACTATTGTACCACAGTTGAAATACGCACATAAAAAAGTGTATTCTCAGGGGTGGGAGCCAAGTGAATAAAGGCCAGGTCTTAAGCGTGTGACCGTGTGTTACCAATCCTCCAAGTTACAACAACCGCAGCCAAAGCTACTGTGCTACCACGACTGCTCTTAACGACGACATATCTTAATATGATAAAAATATCAGGTGTAGATCTCGGAACCCCCAGCAAAAGTAAAACCTCAAACTTGAATAAAGTAACAGTAAAGTAAAGATACAGTCAAAAAGAAAATAATTAAGATTACATTTGCACATGGTCTAGCCCTGCTATATTTTTACACCACGATAATGTACTTCCCCTATATAAGGCCCGTAAAAATTATAACTTTTAGCCCATTTTGCTTTCCTTCCGAGATACAGAATTTTCTCTTGTCTTCACTGGTAAGATTCTCGTATTCTATATATTTATTACTTTATAATTGTTTTTTTACATGCATGTATCTATAATTTTTTATTTTCTCCATACCTATACCCCTGCTTCAGCAAGTGCATCGGTTTCGTGTTAAGTCATAGTGTAGAAATATACACACTAACATACCTATGATATATATATATATATATATATATATATATATACATATACAGGTATAGTACCAGCATGAGGGGAAGGGAGAAAATGGCGTACACGTGAGAGAAAGAGAGATGGAACGGTAGACAGTAGAGTGTGGTGCGCTCTGCAAAATAGAGAGACGGAGCGGTAGGAAGAGTATAAGGTGGCTCCAGTGGCCTTAATCATAAAATTATAAATAACCCAACCGAGGTTAATAAAATTGAATTATATTCTTTGAATTCCCATCTTTCTATTCGTATAAAAAAAAATTAAGGTTGACGATGAAAATTGTAAGAAATCATGCTTACAAAATCGTAGTTTTACGAAGGGTTAGATAGGAAATGCAAACTTACGCGATATACAAGCTACTGCTGCACTTATATAAATAACCCGTAAGGTGTAAAAAATATACTATCTTGTATATATTATTACGCAGTTTTCGATGACATGAGAAAAGTGTCTTGTTATCGAAAAAAATCTTTAAATAATTGGAGACTAAGTATACAGTTGCGAGTGCAAGTCAGCTCTCAGCTGTCTGCATTCTGCAGAGTACATATATATATATAGGTATAACTATTCTTGAACTTAGGAGCGTACCGTAACAGTTCATCAATTAGGGCACTATAAAACTTTTCTGTTTTTTTATATTAACTTACTAAAGTAACAGATAAAATGTAGAATATGGCTTACAACAGTCTCTATGATAATATTATACCATATTTTAAAGAAAATAATGATTAATTTTTAGTCTTCCCATTTTGATACGGCACTAGGCGCTGGAGGCACCTTAAGAGAAGAGATTTAGGAGAGGGCTTTGGCAGCAAGGTAGGTGGCTACGTTTTTTCGTAACGCATTTGCCCTCACGTGGCCGCTCACGGCCCAGCATAAGAAGTTTAACTTCAAAAATTTCGATACATAAAGCTAAGGTTTTTTAAATTATTACAAAAATTGATACAGTAATAAAGAAAAATATTTTTTCTTATGTAAAAATTAATAAAGATACTGGCGTAACTTTAAATTTACCATTTCATTCAGAAAAGACTTCAAAACAGACACATCCGAAAACGTATTACATGAATAAGAATGACGAGTTATGCTTTGTGGTTTGGACCCATCTTACTAAAGTTAGAGATTCGAGAAGATCACATTAATAATTAAAAAGTATAGAAAGCTTGTCATTGGCGTAAATGAAATTATTGGCTCTATGGAAAAATGAAGGTTCCATCTAATCCTAAAATATAAATGCATAAAGTATAGGTGCAATTTGAGTATTAGGCAAAACATAGAAAAGCATTGGATGAATTTTTTTTTAAGTTTAACAAAGAACAAATTAGTGATACGGTTATTATTAACACAGAAAGAAAAATCTGATCTAGTTTACGATCATTACATGTGACTCGTTTTTTACATGATTATAAAATAAATTAAAAAAAAATTGATTTATGATAAGGGCAGTCCAGATAAAAAATTCTGTCATACTAGAGGCATAAAACCTACATTACCAACCTCCCAAGGTTATTGAAAACAGTTTTAAAATGATAAACATAACATATATGTATTCAAGGGGGACCTCGTGGCTAAGGTTTTTTTTTCCAGTTACTGCCGCATGATGGTTTCTTACATAATTGAATGGCACTAAATTTTCGCACTCTTTTTGCATACGTGAAATGGTTATGGTTTCAGTTTTAATTGTACCCACGTCATTCACCTTTTCACGGGTTCTTCATCGCCAGTTGTCGCGGCTCACCTTGAATACAGTGATGTGCAACATAGACAGCAATACTGTATATATTTAAGCTTACATGTGCAAAATGGGGCCTAATTCATTGATTATTTCACAATCTTTCAAAATTGATTAAGGATGTAAGAATACATCCTTAGATTAAAATAAACAGTATTCATAGTTATAGAGGTATTAGAATAAACAAACAAATCAATATTTTGGTATATTAAAGATTATGTATAATGTATTTAAAAATATACAAAATCTGCATTTGACATCTATATTATTTGCACTGTACGTGCATTCTTTATCGTTCATAAAATTCGATGAATTCACGTACTATGAAACGCATGGATAACCGAAGCCTTGTGACATTTGTTGGAAGAAAAGTCTCTTATGTACACATTCTACAGGTCTTCCTGATAATTAGAATCACTCCTATACTTTTAATATCCTTATTTCTTACTTTTTTATACATTGAAGCTCAGAATACAGATCAAAGGAAGACCAATTTTGCTATAGTAGAAGCTGATTATATTTAATTCTATGTACACACTGTGGTTGGTGCATCCAATACTTGTTTGTCTTCTAAAGCAGATTTTTCAGTTAATAACAGTTTTCATGTCAGGAGCTTCGTCTGCAGGCTTGTCTAGGTACATCGATGTCAAAATTTTTTTCTCTCTTTATGGCGTACTTTAAACACATGACTTTTTCTCAGCTGTCTTCTTTATCTTCTTTGGATCCTCCGTCGTAATCGTATTTGTTTAATTCAAAATTTATGGGTTTCAAAGCATTTGTACTAAAGGTGGCTCCAGTGGCCTCAATGTTAAAATTATAAATAACCCAACCGAGGTTAATAAAATTGAATTATATTCTTTGAATTCCCATCTTTCTATTCGTATAGAAAAAAATTAAGGTTGACGATAAAAATTGTAAGAAATCATGCTTACAAAATCGTAGTTTTAAGACGGGTTGGATAGGAAATGCAAGCTTACGCGATACACAACCTACTGCTGCACTTATATAAATAACCCGTAAGGTGTAAAAAATATACTATCTTGTATATATTATTACGCAGTTTTCGATGACATGAGAAAAGTGTCTTGTTATCGAAAAAAATCTTTAAATAATTGGAGACTAAGTATACAGTTGCGAGTGCAAGTCAGCTCTCAGCTGTCTGCATTCTGCAGAGTACATATACATAGGTATAACTACTCTTGAACTTAGGAGCGTACCGTAACAGTTCATCAATTAGGGCACCATAAAACTTTTTTGTTTTTTTATACTAACTCACTAAAATAGCAGATAAAATGTAGAATATGGCTTACAACAGTCTCTACGATAATTTTATACCATATTTTAAAGAAAAAAATGATTAATTTTTAGTCTCCCCATTTTGATACAGCACTAGGCGCTGGAGCCACCTTGATTAGGGTAAAAATAAATAAAATGCATACTTAAACTCAATTTTTTTTTTAACTCTCACCACGTTAAACGTAATAGTTCCCTCATGATCTTTAATAATGACATCCATAAGGTTATCTTTTTTGTTGGGCTCATGTCACGATTTAATTCACCAAGATCCAATATTTTGTTTTTTTTTCCTTCATATCCAGTACTGGAATAAGCATCATGAAAGGTGTTCATCCGTAATGTGCAAATTAAAGAAAATTATTCTACACAATTTGAGCACAAAATAAAATGCTGCACATGTGGCAACCACGAGTATTAGATACTTCCAGTGATAAAAATACTTTCCAATAATATATTTAGTAACATTAGAAAAAATCATTAAAGACAAAATCAAATTTTCCTAAAATATTTTATGAGCAAGATAAATTTGACAGTAGTCAGGTGTACTACTGAGGAGAAAGACTATTAGGAGTAGAGAGCTTAATTTTTTAATAAACACTGTATCTGACAAAGTTTGAAAAGAAGTTAACAATAGTCTCCAAAATATTGTAAGTAAGACCAACATTGACGTTTGAGATTGAAGTGCAAAACGAAAACTTCTTATCATTTTTTCTTATTGACTTGACCTTAACACCGTTATAATTTTCTGTGATTCTCCTTTCCGTTTTCTCAGAGCAAATACTTCTAGACCGCAAAATGGTCTTATTTATTGGCAGACGTATATGAGCCTTAGTAGGCATTAAAATCCAGACGATTACACCGTAACTAGAGAGTTAAAGTGTTTTTGCACAACATTTTAAGAGCTGTGAATTCAAAGAAAGATTTATATTAAAAAAATTCTCCAAAAACATTTTAACTTCCAAGTTTTGGTGTTATCATCCAGATAATAACGAACGCTTCCTGCTCCTATTCTCCACCTCTGAATTATGTTTTGAATAGGAAAAGCCACTAATTAAATTGGGAAAATACAATTATAAATTCTGCTTACTTTTATGTTACTATTTTTATTATTGTCACCTTGCCGAATGTTATGAATCTTCTCACGTTAAAGCTTATCTGACGTTTGAGATATTAAGATGTCAACTTTATTTTAATTGACATATAGGTACAAGAATTAAAGATCAGTAATGAAATACTATTGTACGACGCACTATAAATGTGTTCAGCTTAAAACTATAAGAAGCTCTTATTGCACAGTTTGATATTTCAGAATAATTTTATGCAAGCCCTGCTCAATAAGCTATTACAACTTTCAAGAGCCATTGCAAAATGTGTAACTGACTATTGCATATTTACAAGTAGCAGTATCTAAGTAAATCCATTGGTATATCTACAGAGTTTCTAAACTGAAGTACTAATAACCAAGAACTTTAAAAAAAAGCATGCTTCAACATACTAATGTGTAATTTTTTTTTATAAATAAGCTCGAATTTATCAGTGTATAGTTAATCGATTCTCAAGGGTTAAAAAATTACAGTTTAGTTACACGCGTTAAATAAAAAAGGAGGAAAAAAGAAAAAAGAACTCTACGGATACTGTTATGCAATGCTCATTTGTTTGATTCTGAAGATGAATATAGAAGCACAGATCAGGCCATCACACTACTAATGAGCCTCTTCTTGTTTATCGTTTTAAAGGGCTTCTAATAATTCAATGGCTAAGCTAATGCTGGGCACCAGAAAGCGCTTGGTTTTTTACGCAGCACAAGACACTGAGATACCGCTAGTCAATGCAATGCTTGGCAGTTTATTTGCTTCAAAGTAATTGCGTACGTAATAATTATTTCTTATTCCAATCAAACAGGCTACCTTCAAACAAAAAACTACTAACTTGTTTGGCTGTGATGTCTGTAGCTTTTAATTTCTGCAGTAATCTTAAGAACTGTATGGGGATGCTCAAAAATGTTTCTATTTTACAACAGCTGACTTAAATGATCAACTGTATATAAAACCCTAACACTGCACGTTAAACCTTATAAAAGTAAAATGAGATAATAATTATTTAATAAAAATCATGTAGTATAAGCTTACCTATTTACTTGCAAAACTCAGATAAAAGGTACACGATTTTTTTTTGTTAGCATCATTATTCATGAGCCTGAATTTAGGATACTACAGATGGTTGATTGCATTTTCATGATTCAGAAGCATGCTTGGTACGCTGTTAAATAATTGAAAGTTTAGACTGACGGTTACAACTAAATTATACTACTAATGCAGCAGAAACTCACTTGTCTCACTACGTCCTTTTCTTACTGCATTACTTATTGTTGCCTCGAGGTCAAAATACATGCAGAAGTAAGTATAGCAAAACATTGGCTTACTTGTACTGCAGATTGCAGACCAACAGACTTGCTTGCAGAGTATTGCAGAGTACACTGCCCTGCAGACTTGCAGAGAAGAACTTAGAGTATGCCGATTTTTCTTTTATCTTTATTGCCACCTTAGCCACTAACAGTGCAGAGTTAAGCCAAGTCTCAATTTTCCTAGCTTAGTCTCTGGTCACTATCAAAGATAATTCCAGGTTAGGAGCTCATGCGTCTCTTTTCTCTATGTTTCTCCACCCTGAATCCCCGAGAGGATGTCTAGGGGAACCTTTTTGGGGTCGGTTGGTCGGCCAGTCGATCAGCCCAATTTCTTAAGAAAGTATATCTACATTCACTGTGTGCGTAGGTATACATGCTAGAGGAATTGGACTAGCCAATCGCGAAAAAAAAAATTTACCATGCTCCTAAAAATTATACATACAGTACATACACGTATGTATAAAATATATCTATTCATAAATGACAGTGATTAATTATGTATCTACTTATTTATTTATAAAAGCTAGATAGTAATTGATTATCCATTGAAGTTTTGACATATATGCATATATATATATGGGGAGAATCACGTCAACTGTCCCAACGCCGCGGTGGACGGCCTGCGCGGGCGTCAAACACGACGTTTTCAACTCGTCGTTTCGGTGTCAAAACTTTGATAAAAAAATTATCTAAAAACATATTCTTAGGTATTTTTTCCTCAGCTTTCCAGTGGTGGCTTCAGTTTTTCGAAAATTTGCTCCCATAACCTCGGAAAATGCACTTGTTTGAAAAACACGTTTTATCTCCATAATCTTCAACTTTTGGAATTTTTTTGATAGTCTAGATCGAAAGATGAGACATTTTTACGTAGATATCGACAGTAAAAAAAAAGGGGTTTTTCGTTTTTATGACGTATTTAAACGACGAACGAGACGATGCGAGCCGCGGCGAAAGGAGAAATTTTCATCATCTAACGATAAGCGAGAGAGAATCACGTTGCTCACCCTCACCCCGAAATTTTGGAACCGAAAAGAGCTTATGAAAGAACTTAGTTGCACAGATAGAGAAGCTAGGCAAGCTTTAAATTTAGTTGCAGAACGTGGCATACTCTCATGGCCCGATAAAAAAAAAGAAAAGTTTTATCTGCTGATTTCGAGGTCTGCGTCAAAATTTTTTACTAGCGTGACAGTGTCAGCCGCTTGATGCCTGGATTAAAAGATTAGGTCTCTGTGAAACAGGATAATGGTCAACGTGTTTATGTACAAAAACGATTATTACTTGGAAATTTGAACGGACTATTCATTTTATTTAAAGAAGAGCATGAAAATGTCAAAGTGGGTCTCACGAAATTCGTACAGCTCAGACCTCCTCACTGTATTTTAGCCGGAAGTAGTGGCACGCATAACGTTTGCGTATGCGTGCATAACGAAAACGTAAAACTAATGCTAGATGCACTAAATTTAGAAGAATTAACGAAACCCAAGGCAACACCTCTTAAAAATTCCACGGACTGTTTGAACGCCATTGTTTGCGATAATCCTTCCAAACATTGTTTTTTAGGAAAATGTTTAGATTGTCCCAATTTCGGAAAACTTCGAAGATTATTATTAGATTCGCTAGAAGCTGAAGAAATTTTAATACTTAATTAATATTAATCATTATTTATTTCTTTATTATAAAATTGTTGTATACATGAATAAATTTTATCAAAACATTTATTATTTATCCATTGTAAGCCCTGGTTAACTAAATTGTCGTTTACATCGCCACTACTACATTATATATATTATATAGACAAACAGACTCAACGTAGCAGACGACACACGACGGACGCGCTGCTGCCGTGCGTGGCCTGGCTGCCGCAGCTCGCATCGTCTCGTTCGTCGTTTAAATACGTTATAAAAACGAAAAACCCCCTTTTTTTATTGTCGATATCTACGTAAAAATGTCTCATCTTTCGATCTAGACTATCAAAAAAATTCCAAAAGTTGAAGATTATGGAGATAAAACGTGTTTTTCAAACAAGTGCATTTTCCGAGGTTATGGGAGCAAATTTTAAAAAAACTGAAGCCACCACTGGAAAGCTGAGGAAAAAATACCTAAGAATATGTTTTTAGATAATTTTTTTATCAAAGTTTTGACACCGAAACGACAAGTTGAAAACGTCGTGTTTGACGCCCGCGCGGGCCGTCCACCGCGGCGTTGGGACAGTTGACGTGATTCTCCCCATATATAGGTCACAACTCCAATGGATAAGATCAATGGATCAAAGTGGATGATTAAACGTTTACAAACAGCCCCAAAAACTCCGTTGCATTGAAAGTCAAAAGTCAAAAGTTGATCGAACTAACACAAATGCGATGAGAGAAGAAAGTGAGGAAACAACAGGTATAAGAGGACTATTAGTGGGGATGAGCAGAATAATGTTTTAATACGCCATACTTTTTTGAAAATATCGATCGCACTATGGGCTAAACCACTAACATATATGGTATAATTTTTAGATACAGACATATTGGATTTTTGCACGCAAGTAATATAAGAGCATGGAAAAAGTAAATAACGAGATTAAGAGCAAGAAATAAGAAAACAACAAAGATAAGAAGAATAACAGCAGAAACAAGAAAAATAACGTATTGGTGTACTTTACTTTTCTGAAAATATCTGGCCCACTGCCTTAACTTATATATTTAAAAAAAGATAGTACATTCATACATTATTTTACTTTTATTGCTGATATCCCTTTTATTCCTATTTTTTCCTTATACTATGCTTTTATTTCCGTTATTTCTTTATTCCTTACTTTAATTGTATTGGCGTGTAAGTAGCTATTTTATTGCAAGCGTTCAAAATAAAAAATGACTGCTTATCCATAGGGAAATGGGAAACTACTACACAAGAGGACGAGAGAACAAGAGAGCCAGAAGCCAGAGCCAGAGGCATGATCAGAGTAGAGGGAATTCCATATAAGTATACGCTGTATATAGATATGCTTAGTCAGTATCTCTGACACGGAGCGCTCATGCCATCTAACGAGTAAAAGTTTCAATGGCTAGGTGGTATAAGTTAATAAAGTGTGCGCAACTATGTAAAAAAATAGTTTTATTTTCAAGTTTTTCGTGGTTGTAAGGTACTTGATGACACATAAGTATTCATAACAACGAAAGTAGGTGTTTCAAAAGTGTAACCAACAGTACTTTAAAACTTTTGTAGCTTCATAAAACTGAGATCTATGACCGAGTAGAGCCTGTTCAAGCCCGTGCAAGCAAATGAGATAATGAGAGCGATAACAGCAGAGGTAGCAAAACGACCTCTCATCTCTCTCCTCTCTCTTTCTTTTTTGCTCTTATGGGCTTACATATGCTTGCTCAGCTGTTGATTTCTGCTGTAGAAGACAGCATTTGTACTAAAATACTCTTGTTTCTATTTATTGCATACCCAATTCCATCGATACAACGTTTATAAGCCTTGAAGTACTCAATTATCATGAAAGCTTGAAATCAAAATTACACTTCTTACATGGTGATGCCATACTTTACTAGCTTATCCTACTTGCTGCCAAAAAATGGCTCTGTCAGTGGTACTTACTAAGCACTTTACTGTCAAAGTACGTATTAGACTACATAAAGAGTAATATATACAATAGTTTCTTATAAAAAATCAGTTGATGTTATACAAAACAAAACCAATTTGGTACTTTTTTTATACAAGACTGTATTGTGTAATGTACTTACAAATTTTTAAATAGCTGGCTTTTCAAGATGCTTTCTTATGAGTCCTACCCAGCTTGTTTGCAAAAGGTGTGACCACATTTTCGCCTCTCCGTAGCGACAATAATGCATACATTGTACGTACAAGTCATACACTGATTTTAAATGCCTTTTTTTATTGAAGTTTAAAAATAATTATGAGAAATATAAGATTGCTTAATTCATTGTGATTCAGGGATCCAAAGTTTTAAAAACTTTAAAAGCGTGACTGCTTCATATTTGATAGTGATTAAACAATAACTTAATAATACAGTTACTCGTTTTTGACGTCCTTACAAGTATTACTAATTTGCCGTTTTAGATTCATGCATCTTTTGGAAAATCAGCTAACCTATTGCACCAAATTACATCAACTAAATGTGTTTTTAGTAGTTTCATGTTTTAAAAGTATTTTTTACATGATGGGCCTATACCGAGCACAATGTCAAAAATATAGCCACGGAATACAGGCCACAAGTGGACCCATCAGATTGCTGCATACTCATTAATGCACAATGAACACGCTTTGGATTAGAAAAATGTTTATGCATAAATTTTTTTTTACGTTTACGCAAAGTACTACTTCTCACTTCTTGTTTTGTGTCGTGTACTACAATCTTACCTTACCATAATATTTTGCAACGCGCCAATGACCAATACACGTACCACTCATAATTGACACTGCTTATTCATTGATGACAAGGTTTAACGCTTGAGGATAATCATTAATGACTATGTTCCAATTTGGATGATTGGTTTGTTAAATTCGTAGAAAAGCGTGCAGTGAATTATCGTCTCACCATAAATCTACAGTTTCTATATTGTTTAAAATATCTGTAAAGCAAATTTGTCTATTACTAGCATAACTTTGGACATTACTAGAATCTGCCTGAGTCCACACATGATTTTAATAATACAATAAAAGTTACGTCATTAATGCTCTTTATTTCGTTCTCGATACTTTTAATATGAGATAGTATTTTGTTTCTTACTGTACTATTACCACCATGATAATCCATATATTTTTGCGTCATATCTATTTGTCCTTTTTTTTAACTTTTTGTTTGATTTCTTTTGCTTCTACAATGTACAAGGGCCCTCTTATCCTTGGAGACTTAAGTATAAATCATAATTTTTTTCGTTCATATAGCAAATGTGCAGTATGATCTTAACTGTGTAACTCTTCTTGAATATGGTCAAATTCTTTAGAACTTTGCTTTACATCATATGTTCCATTATTTTGTGTTTTTAAAATATTCTTTAAATCTTTGTTATTTTTCATGGCATCATGAGCTTTTACATCAACAGCTTTCGTGGATATCCTTATTTTCACGATACCTTGATCTTTAATCAATCCATCAGGCGTAGTAGTTACGAATAGAAATTTTTTATTTATAATTATTCCAGAAGTTAATATTGTCACATTCGATGGTTTTTCCAAAGTTTGATTGGCATTTAATTCCTTATTAATATGAAACTGTATTTTAGGTACGATATTCATAGATGGATATAAAATAACTTGATACACAGTTCATTGTTTTTTGGATTCGCATAATAAAAGAAAAGTAAGATGTAGTTAGTAAAGTTCTCTTTAACAGGATGCATTCCATGATGATCTCTAGCTCTCTTTTTTATATCTTTCCATTGATCATCGGTACTGTGTAATCTCGCAAATCCTCTTTTTCTACCCCGTAGTCACAAAATTTCTAGTTACTTTTTCTACACGTTTCTTATTAATTTTATAAATTAAATCGGAAACTTCACCACCCCTATAATAATAAACTCCTGTAAATGCTTATTGAGGATTGTATTGTTACATTCCAAGTTGATATAGACAAATCATATAATGAGTAAAAAAGCTATCCACCTGTCAAATTCAGACAAGACGTATTGTTAATATACAACAAGCTCATATGACAAAAGGAGCTAATATGTCATTTACATGCGTCTGTATAATAGCTTTAAGGTAAATGTTTTATAATATGCTCATATATTACAACCAGCCTCGAAGTAAAAATGCTAGTACATATTAAAATTGTACGTTAGATGTATGGAGGCAAAATTGTATTGTATGCATGAGTGAGTAATTTATTTGCGCATTGATTGTCCACTTCTAACAACGTATACTGATTTTAAAATTTTTAACTAACACATTATTTGATTATACTAAAAATTGATTTTAAAATCCCCAAAATGATTTATTTTGAAATTTGTAAGCCTACTATCACACTTAAACTAGTATTTGGCGTTCTTTTATTGTTGATGCAAGCTTTTATCATCACTGACCCAAAAAAAACCTAATCACACTTGTCAGAAAAACGTGATTGGTACTGTTGTATTGTTATTTCCATATATATGAAATCATAACATGAAACATCATGGTGCAAGCCTACTATTTTGTTGTCAATGCAGTTTGCAAGAACATCGCTCATTGGTTGACATAATTTAACCAAAGGTCTCTTTTATTTGCTCTGACGCTATAAAAACTCACCACTAAGAGGGAAAATCGCTCTTTTCATGTCTGTCACCTATCCTCTAAATCTTAAGTCTACTTTTGAGTCCTGTGACTCTTGTGTATCTTACACACGTGAGGCATAACATGTTGGCTGAGGCAACTCGGGTGCAGTTCAAGAGTATCAATGATATCCGACTGTGCTAAGGAGCAAAGTACGATGTAAGAGGCCCGCCAAAAGTGGTTCCGGCGATAGCAGAAAAAGCTAAAACCGCAACATCTTACAGGCCACGAACTCAACCTAATCACTGGAAATTACTGCACGAAGCAGTTGGGAACTCCAAAGCAGGAGTAATAACATTTAGTAATAAATGTGAATTGTCCCTTAGTAATATAATTAACACCAAAATCTTGCAAAAATAATTTGATTGGACTGTATCCAAGAGAATAACTGCTTTAAATTTTTTTTTTAAAAAGAATTCAGAATTAAATAATAATCAAAGTTATCCATGTTATTTAGCGAATTATTTTCACTCAACTAAACAAAAAAAAAGCTCACGAGCTGAATCCTAAGAGACCTACGAATAACACTAAAATAAAATGGTTAAGACCATACTTTGAACAAGTCCGGTCATAACAGTGTCTTACTACTGTTTCATATGCTCTACCAGTGTATTAACTTTTCAAAGCAAAATTGATGCGTTTTCCCTTCACCCCTGTACAAACCAATTATTAAATGACTCAACCTTATTTGTTGTTATTTTATGCAAAAGACAGTCACTGTAGTAACTCAAGTATTTTGTGACATCTTCGACCTTTTGACATAGACCATTTTTTGTCAAACCAGGTATTTGATTGATTTTTCTATTTTCTACGGCTTCTTAATGTTTTACACACTTGTAAGCTCGACTGATACAATTTTCGTGGTTGCCAAAAATATGATGAGGTATATTAGAAATGTCTCATCGAAACTGATCAACTCTGTCTTGCCAATCGCTAAAACTTACTTTCCGACTATCTACAACTTCTGCGATACAATTCCGTATATTAATTGCATTTTTTTTTATAACATTCGTTAACCAAGAAATAAAAACAAAAAATAAAATAAATTAAAAAAATTTAAACGAAATTAAAACAACAAACCAGGGGGTATGAATGGGTCATGGGACCCACAGTAAGAATGAAGTTCTTTCAATATGATATAAGTATAGACACAATTTCTCAGGTAACAAGGGGGTTGCCAGATCCATAGAAAGAACAAACCTCTATAAGCGTTAGTACTGCAATCATGTAGTTCACTAAACAAAAAACTTAAAAAACAAACAAGAAAAAAAAAAAAAAAAAAAGCAATTCTTTAGTACTTACGATGGTTAAACTTCGTGAGAATGTCGTGCATGAATACAGTACTCACGAAGTTCAACCATCGTGAGTACTGAAGTATTGTTTTTTTTTTTTTACTCGTTTTTCAAGTTTTTTGTTTAGTAAACTACATGAATGCAGTACTAACGTTTATAGAGCCTCGTTCTTTCTACGGGTCTGGCGACCTCCTTGTTACCTGAGAAATTATGTCTATACTCATATCATGTTGAAAGAACTTCGTTTTTACCGTGGGTCCCATGACCTATTTACACCCCCTGGTTTGTTGTTTTAATTTCTTTTATATATTTTTTTCATTTATTTTATTTTTTGTTTTTATTTTGTGTTTAATTTCTTTTTTTTTCATTAAATTTCTTTTACTTTTTTTTATTTCGTTTTTTTTTCATATTTTATTTCGTTGTTTGTTCGTATTTAATTTCATTGCTTTTTTTTCATTTTTTTGTCTTTTCTTTATTTCAGTTTTCTTTTTTATTTTTCTATTTTATCTTATATTTTTTATTCCCTTCTTTTGATTTTTTTATTTCTCGTTTTTTTTTGTTTTCATTTTGTGTTTAATTTTTTTTAAATTTAATTGTTTGTTTTTTTTTTTTGTTTAATTCCTTTTTTTTCATTTAGTCTCCTTTTTTTTACATTTCTTATTATTTTTAAATTTCATTTCGTTGTTTTTTCATATTCAATTTTATTACTTTTTTTCTCGTTTTTTTGTATTTCCTTCAGTCCGTTTTTTTTTTTTCTTTTTTTTTTTTCTCTTATACATTTTATTCCCTTTTTTTGTTTTTGTCGTTTCTTGTTTTTTCCCATATTTCATTTTATTTCATTTTGTTATTTTGTTTTTATATTTTATTTCGTTTCATTATTTTTTGATATTACATCTTACTTTGTAATATTTCATTTAATTTCATTTTATTTTACTTTTAAAAAAAAATATTTTATTTTATTCCATTTCATTATTCTTTAATATCACATTTTATGACTTATTAAAAAATTTTTTTGTATTTCCTTCATGTCATTGTTTCTTTTTTATTGAATCTTTTTTTTGTTCTCTATTCTGTATTTCATTTTTTTTACTTCAATGTATTTTTTAATCTCATTTTTGTATATTAATTTTTTCTAAACTATTTTTTTTCTTAGTAAGTTTGTTGCACTTGTATATCCAATTAATACAATTGTTGTTTTATTTTAAAACTTACATTTTTATGGAACGGGAGTAGAAATAAAACATTAAAATTTAGTGTAAAATATTTATATTACTATGATATAAAAATACAAAAACTGCGAGTATGTTGATATAAATGTTTAATTATAATACAAATAACGAAATATTAATATAAATCATATCCTACAATAGCAACTTTTGGTTTATGGTAACTCAAATAAGATACGTATGTTTCTGACTGTATTTGATTTAGATATCGAGAAAAAACGGCATCTATCGTGGTCCCATACCTTGTTGTATGTTTTTCAGGATCATTATTAATAGTTAAGTTGAATTTTTGGAAGAAGAAATTGGTCAATGGCTTTGAATTTTTATCAGTAAAGCTTATGGTAAAATCACCAGCTAAAATAAGTGGAAGTTTATGAAAACTTTTGCTAAGCAATTGTGCACCTCCTTCAGTATACTCCAGTAGTGTTCTGTAAATTATATCAATTATATCATCTATTTTTTGATTAGGTAAAACATATAAGGCTACTATTACTATTTTTTGAATATTTTTCATTGTAGATATGGCTGAACAAATGTCTGCAATATCTGTTGTTCGAATATTAAAATCATAGGTATTTTGTACAGTCATATCCATATTTGGACCAACGATACCCAGCAGGCATTATTTATTCTAAATGAATTCATTTTGAATTCAGAATATTTTAATGAATTCTACTGGTTATCATAATATTAGCTTAATGAATTCGTAATGAATTCATAATCTCATCAGGTTATGTCATGTGTCTTGAGTTCGCAAAGAATTCTTAAGAAATTCTTTTAAAGAAACTTTTTATTGCTTTTGTAGGGAGAGCTGCTGAAAGACCATCAAAAAAATTCATTTAAAGTTCATTATGAATACATTGATCATTCTTTAGTACATGTAATGAATTCATTTACTGTCCCTAAGGAATTCATTTTAAAAAATTTTGGTACATACTTTTTATCAATTTGCTATACAGTAACAACAAAAAAATAATTTTTGCATCATATTTATTTTCTAATATTTTTTTAACATGTAACAAATGTTAAAATCTCTATGTTTGGAATATAATTATATTATATGACTACGAATAATATTGTAACTTTAAACAAATCATAAATTTATAATTTATATTTACTGTATTATCAATATTATGATATATTGCAACTCCCACTGACCGTGCATTGTCACATCTAAAATGGACGATACAGTTTAATTGTGGTTTGTCGATTTGTTGATTATTGTCCATCCATATTTCAGTCAACATTAAAACATAACATTTTCCAGTGACTGTATCATTTAAATTGAGTAAATGTTTCCGTAGACTTTGAATATAAAAACATAATATAGACATTTTACTTTTACCAGAAATAGAATTGGTAATCATTTAAGCTTTAGTCGCTAGAGAATTTAAAGAGAGCCTTTGAAATTCTTGTACTAAACTTACAGTCAAAGCAGCTTGTCGACGGTTACGACAAAATTTGAACTGAGTCGGATCGTTATCAGGTATTACGATATACAAGCCTTCAAAACTTGTAACACGAAAAAGGGCAATGTAAATAAGTGATTGCGAATGCAATTTTTCATACTGATAAACAACTTGATTAAACGTTCTACCTTGTGATTTGTGAATTGTCATAGCACAAGCTGCTACCAATGGGAAATGTTTTCGTTTAATGGTAACTTTATTGTCTCTTGTTAAAGAAATATTCAATGTTCGTAGTTCAATTGGTACGGCCGATTTGTTAACCCCATATTTTATATCGAATAAAGCAGTTTTTTTTCTGATTTTTTCACCAATTTTAATGTTACCAGAAAATTCTAACCAAACTCGACAAACAATATTATCTTTATCAAAATCTAAATGTATAAACTTACCAACAGCACCGTTGGCTAAGCCATCAGATACATCAATGTTTGAAGTAATGAGATAATACTTATCTTTAAGAAAAGTAATAATGTAAGGTAAACCACCCGTATCTATTACTGAAATTTTGTGTATTTTTTGTCCGAAAGCACTTTCCTGTTGAGCATATTTTGATCCAACAATGACGCCATTAGCTGTAGAAATAATTTTGTGTGGTGATTGTTGTAAAATTTCATTAATGTAACTATTAATATCAACATTTTTGAGATATAAACGAACTCCATGAGGACACAATCTTTGAACTTCAGCTTTAGTGGAAAATCTTGATTCAAGAATATTAAGCTCAATATTTGATAATGCTTTACAATTGCTAATTTTTGTAAATATAGAAAAAAACGTTTCATTAGCTTACCTTATTACTTGAGTAACATGGTAAAATTTTAATTTTCGCCATAACTAAGGCCCAAGCAGACAATTTTTAATTGATTTGTAAATACGCGTTGATCTTACTGGTGGGAGTTAACGTAAATCACTAATAAAAATAACGTCAATATTTCCAAAATCATCTTTATGATTTCTAGTAATTTGTTTTAGACGCGTGTCAATTTTAACCAAGAGTTCTGCACTAACCATGCTTATTTCATCTATAACAATTAGTTTAACGTATTTAAAAAGAAATCTGTATAATTGTAAGAGTTCTGATGGTAACGGTAATGGATTTGAAAGAGTAATTTTGAGAGCAGTGTGAACGGTTGTGCCGTCAATTGCTACAGTAGCTTTACCAGTAGAAGCATAGATCTGATTATGTAAGTATTTCAATAAACATCGGTGTCAGTGAACCTATTGTATAATTCCATAATTAGTTTGATAACAAATGATTTACCACACCCAGCAGGACCAGTCAAAAATATTTGATATGGTGACACACGTTTATTCTGAAGATGATCGATAATGGTATCTAAGAGCTCTCTTTGCTCTTTGTTTGCAGATCTCATTAAATCGTAAAACTGTTTAGTATCCATTAAATTTTTTGTTTTTTTTGCTATGACACCAAGTTTATTTAAAGATGCACGTAGGGAATCAGTGTTAACAGCACCTTCAGGATCACGAAGCAATCTTTCATACGGGTCGGGTTCAAAAATTATGATAGCTTGATTTTGTAAATCTTCGTCTTGAACAGCGTTTTCATTATTTTCCCTATGCAATTGCTTACAAATTTCAAGAGTTTTCTGTTCATTCAAGTTAGATTCAAATTCTTTTTTGGGCTCCAAAATTAAATCGTCATTATCTTGATGTATTTGAACGAACTCATTTTCAGCTAACACATCATTTTCTTCGCTTTTAAAAGGAATGTGTAACAGTACCATTTCTCGTCAATAATCATTAAAGTCAGTCTTATCGTAGTTACGATATCTAATAACTCTAGACTTTTGTTTTGTAATACATTGCCTTTTTAATATTCAAATAATACTTATCAACAAACTGTGCCAACGTAACGTCTTCTATACTGTCAGGTCTTTTTCCGTATTTATCAAACATATTTTCTTTCTAAATATTAACACAATTGTCATCCATTTCATTAAGTTCTTTCATAGTTTTCCTTATTCTCATACGTTCTGTAGGGTGAATAGTAGGTATATAAACGACTGCTAAAGATGACTTTGCCATTGGTTTGCGCAATACCATCCTGTGATGATATTTTAACAAAATTAAATTTCAATAATTTGTCGTTGTAAATTACTTATACCTTGATTGTGTTTGTTAACGTACTCGACAACCTAAGCCGCCCAAGAATACTCAATTTGAATAATTTGAAAATCCATATTAGATTTTAAATGATGCAAAACAAATGGATTGAATGTATTGTGCCATTTTTCTGACGGCGTTTGACGATAAAACAACTTTGGTTGAGTGATGCCAGCACATATAATGTTATAATAATGTTTGTCAGACATTATGTCGTTGTGACTATAAAAATTATGAATATCCTCGTAATAAAAATTTTGTCAGTTTGTTCTAATTAGACTGATATGTTTCTTATTATTATTTTAATTTTCTTCTGAAAAATTTGAATCAGTATCTTTTATTTGTATCAATGTTACAGTTTTATTTGATTTCATAAAAGGTGCTCTAAATCTACAATTTGCATTTTTATTTGGTTCTATTTGTTTATAACAAGTGAAACTGCTTATGCGTTTGAACTTTATATTTTCAGATGCTGCTACTGAAACTAATTCATTAATCATATTGATGACATCATCGTCATTTTTTATTAAATTTGCAGGTGGATTATCTAACCACAAAAGAATATGAGCATGAGGACTACCTCGATGTTAAAATTATATTCTTTTAAAATAATCTATCACCTGGTATTTTTCAAATGGACTGTTTGTTTTATTTTGCAGAATGTTTATTAAAAACTTTACTAACTTATTAAAACAAATGGAACAAGTAATAGCATCGTCATTGATTAGTTTGGCTTTTCTGACACAATGTAGCTTTGAAAAAAATTCATCAGAATCTACTGTATCATTATGTTCTAATGTATATAGTAATTTCAATAAATTGTTCCATTCAACTTGATTTGCACTCATAGTCATAAAAGCTGTTGGTGCACCTAATTGTCTAATAATCGCAAAAAGATCTTTTTTTCGATTAGCCGAATACCAAACAGAATTAGGTATACATTGAAGAAAAGCGAGGTTACCTTCCATACAACTGTTTATATAATTTTCCGATTGAATTTGCTCTTTGTAATATTAGTTTTATGGCCAATATGTTTGAAAGCAACAGTAATAGCATCTTAAACTCACTGTCTCATAATTTTAATAGCCAAATATAAAAGATGTTGGGGATCTGTACCCCGACAATCTATACGTCGAAGTTCACTGGTAGCTTGCGTAAATGAAGTAACAGTAACTCCTTCCTTGTAATTTCTAAGCTGTCCACAATAAATGGTTAGAAATAAAAGCTCTTCAGCGTGTTAATCAAACAAAATACTAATAGGCACAATTTTTTCGCCAGGTGCAGTGTATAACATTTTGTCTTCATTCCACTTTGGAGTTTGTTGTTGAGCTGTCAGATTATCTTCCCTTCGAACATGTTCACTTACTTCATCATTATCAACTTCAGCATCATCTAAATAATAATTTAAGGCTTCTTCTTCGATGGAAATATTATAAAATAAGTACAGTGGTGTCTGCATTAAATATATTAATCAGTCCTTGATATTTTTTTTTTTTTTACAAGACCATGAACGTAACTCGATTTATGTATTAACTTTTTCCTAATGTGTACATAAAAAGAATGGTCACCTGAAATATTTCTTAAAAGTTTATTAAATGTTGTTTTAACATCAATTGAAACATTAATAATTTGTTCATAAATACCGAATTGGCCATGAACATGTCTGAGTCTTCTCATTTGCATATAAAGGATTCTTGGAGAAATAAGTCGCTGTTCAATAAGATTTAACTCTTGCAAATGTAATGGAATGACTGGATATGAAAATTCGTTGTATGTGGATAGTAATGGAATTTTTTGTTTGTCCAAAAGTTTTTTTACATGTAGAACAAATTGCCACTACAGTAATGCTGCTAACAAAATTTTATTAAAAAACAAATAATTATTGAATATAAAAATTTGTTTGAGAGTATCATAAAAAAAGTGATTATTTACCGGTAAAATTGTTTTTAAAATATTTTCATGCGCTGCAGATGCTAATTTTAAATCTTTTTTTCACCAAAGCCTACCGCAAACTGCACCAGAATGACCAAAAATATTATTTAAAAAATTGTTTAAAAAATTGAAATGTGCTTGTGCGTGTTGATCATAGTTCGTATATTTCACCACAACTTCATTATTATCTGTTTCCGAGTCTATGTCAATTCCCAAAACAGTATCCGACGGCTCACGAATGTTTCAATATCAATTCTGTGTTGTAAAGTAATGTTTAAAACTGGAATTAATGGTGTAAAATGTAAGTTTATTGAATGCGAATGGATGAAATTTAGAGAATCGTTCACTTTAAAATGAGCAAAGATTTGTCTTTCCATATTTATATTTACATCAATAAAGTGATAATGTATGCATGTATTTGTAACATATAAACTTGCAAATAGATATATGCAGTCCATGTCTCCGTACTCGTGGTCACTAGAGAGTATCTCATTTGCACTGCTGGGATTTGAACATAAACACAAAAAAGGTTATTGTTGTAGTAGGCGTCTGTAAAGGTGTGTGTAAAGGTGTAATTGTAAGATGTGAAAGTTGTAAAAAACAATAGAACAAACAATTTCCAGCTGGCTCAGATGACATATCTCTGTTATAATTAATAATAATATCTGGTTGAGCATATGTGACACTGTACTTATACAGGGTATTATTAAATTCTGTCGGTATTCAGACAGAGTCCTGTATCGAGCATGGATCATCATGTAACGAGGCATTTCTCCGTAAATTTGTGCATGTGTTTTGTCTTGGCTCCTGAGTATTTGTTTTTTTGTCTCTAAAATAAAAAAAAAAAATAAATAAAAATTAATGACAACTAATAATATAATTAGCATTTAAAAACGAGAATTAATACAAATTTAATTTTTTTTAAGTTAAAAAATTAATTTCGAATTCATAGAAAAAATAAAAGATTTTTTTGTTGTTAACTTTAAGTGAAAAATATAAATACGCGTAATACTTTTGAAGATCATAATTCTGTGAAGATAATGCAGCGTTAAGTTAAGACATTTGTTCTTGTAATTTAAGTTTTTTTTCTATATCTTTGACAATATTGAGCATTCGTAGACGTACTAAAAAAAGTAAATAGTAGATTGTTAAAAAGTACTTTAAAAGTTTATAAACAAAATTAAAACTTACTGGTGAGATGTCTCATCAGAATATCGTTTTCGTAAATTTGACAATTGTAATGTAGGCGTACGTAAGAGTGATATTAGTATGTCTGTATGTGTTTTCTCAAATTAATTTAAAGAAGGATATAGATTTTGTTTTTCTGTGAAATATTTGCTTCTTGTTTTATCCTCATTATCACAAAATTTCTGTGACTTTACTTGAAACATAGTTCGTTTTTCTCTAAATTCCCTTACTCTTTCTGTTGAATTACATAATGGTAAAATATTGTTGTTACATATTATTGCTCTTTGCTGCTCATTTTTTTGTTGATTTTGTTACTGATTTTGCTGTTCATTTTGTTGTCAATTTTCGTTTTCGTTAAATGTTACTGTATGTCTTTGATGTAGCCTCAACAATTGAGACGAAGAGTCAGAATTTAATTTGGTTTGAACTGATGTTTTGGAATCAAAAAGTGAGCTCGTGTCTCTTCTCATGCTTGGATTAATTTTAAGAACACTACAATTCTGGTTTTGGGTGGCAAAATATGGACTTGTTTGTGATGTGGCATATTTATGTACTTCAAGAGAATTAAAACTTTGTTTTACATTATGAAGAGATTCGGTCAATTGTTTTTTCGTCGATTCCTTTAACTTTTTGTTTTTGATTTTGAAGGACTTGAACCCATTTCAACTGAATTTAAAGAACATACAGATTCTTAAACTATTGACGTAGTAATTGCTAGCACGTGCAGACTAAAGATTAAAACGCACTTTGTATCTACAGAAAATCACTATCACAAAATATTAACACTAAACTCATTGACACGTTGCAACACGATGACAATTAACCTCAAAATGAAATACACATGCTTTCTACGTAGCACTAAAAATTACTTCTCCTCACAAAGATGACTGTCAGAGAGGGGAGCAATGTCTTTAGAGGCCTGTTGTGGCCGTAGTTCATAACTGATGACAGTTGGCGCATCAAATGCATAAAATACAAACATTTAATGCGTAATACCGCGCCTTAATATATTTAATCCACATAACTATATTTATGCTAATTGAATTTTTTTTAAAGATGTATTGTTTAGAAAACAAATTCATAATTTATCACTAATTGAATGTATTATCAGTGAATGCATATGAAAATGAAATATTATAGTTACAAACCACACGACAAGTACAAGAAATCGAGTTCCTATAGTCGGCAGTGCTCGTAACAGAGTGGGTAAGGTACCCAACTTGTATGCAGGAGCTCGAGGGTTCAAATTTCTGAACTGGAAAGTGTTGTAAAAGAAAAAATTTCTAAGTTAAAGAAAAATTATTGTGGGAAAATAAAATAAGAAATAGTTTAAAAATCAATTGTTTAAGAGTGTGAAGGGAAATGGTGGGCAAAGGTGTGCAGGAGAGTAGCGCGGCACGGTTGGCAGATATATGGTGGGGTGAGGGGAAGTGTGTAGGGAGCTGTAGGTGAGGGGACAGGGTGAGGGGGGAGATTTGAGAGGAAGAGACTTCTGGTAAGCCACTTCCGTTTCATCAAATCTCTCGGTTTTAAAATACCAGCTCCCCGAATACGTGACATAAAGAACTTCGTTCTAAACAAATTCTTAATTATACTATTACCTCTTGGTTGCGTTGTTTCAGATCATACCTTGAATTAATTCATTAAATTTCTAAGTGAATAATTGTAACATCTCATACGCGTTGGTATTACATTATACTCTCGGTAAACATTACTATCAATTACAGATTTATATACGCTACTTTCTTCACCTGCTACTAGTTTCTCATAAATTAGTCAATGTGTTTTTAAACTACTTAGAAACCCACCAACAACAACATCTGCTTACATTGCTGTTGAAGTTAGATTTCTATCCCAGTTTTTAAAACAAGTATGAGGGTGGGGAGACTTTTTTATCAATTCTCCTCTGACATATGTTAAATAGTATTTATTTCTTACACTGATAAATGATACTTCGCCAGTTTGTTGCCCAATTCTTGTAGCCAAATAAGACATAGTATTGTGGTTGCTTCCACATCTACAAGTCATTTATAGTATATTACGTACGAGTTTGCAAAGGCTTGGAGTTACAAACCGAAAGGCTTACGTTACGAGCCAAAGGTGAGGGCCATAACATGGTTCGTAAAGAAGCTTTTTCAAACGAGTTTTGTATACTATTTTGCCGCCTGAAAACCCAAAACCAAGCGGCAAAGGTGCTATTTTGAGGTTAGAAGGCAGAAGAGTACCATATACTTGTACTGTAATCCATGGAAGTTTAGCATTGACCAACTATCCATTTTCGATAGCTAATTTCTTTTCTTTTACGCCAGATAATCTCATACTTTTTTAACAAGTTTCTCTGAGTATAAACAGTAACAACTATTAATGTTACAAAAAGTTTCATCTGTCATTTATACTATGCACGTTTATACTTGCAAATAAATTTTGTAAATGAGTTTGACCTATACCAATCTGCAGCGACCCTAAAACTACGATTTCAATTAATGTCAAAAGAGTCGATCTTTTATCTTCAGAGCATATGCAATTTGTATAGTCATATTTATCACATGAATAAATAAATTTTGTACGTAATTCTCTGCGAATATGATACAAACATCTTAATTCAGATAAGCCTGTTTTTTTACAATATTCTCAAAGCAAATTTGTCATTTATTTGTGAAAAACAATTAAACTGTACTACTTCTCGAACACCATGATAATTTTTTTAATTATGTTTTTTTTCAATGTCCAAGATAGTCTCTCTATTTTGACACTTCTTAATGTCATTAGCTTCATTCATTTGAATTGCTACGTCATTATCTGTCTTAAAATTCATGTGCTCCTCAGTCCTTTCTTTACCAGTAGTTGTATTTTTTAAATGATAAGCAAACTCGTCCATTTATATTTCTATCAACTCGTATAATAGTTCTTTTTCAACACACTTCTCAGAAGATTTGTTTGCTTTCGCAGTATTGTTAAATGAAATACTTATTTTAAAATGAAGTTGATTGTTTGTATTTTCTAGTTCTTCAAATGCAAAGATCTTTTTACAATCAATATTAACAATCTAACTAACAGTTTCAATTTTGTTCTATATTTTTATGTATTCTATCTACCTGTTATAACAGAAAAATTGTAATTTCGTAGAGCTATTTAAATATCAATTAAATATTACATAATATCTTTATTATTATCATATAACTTTAATGATCCACTAAACTTAATCTTCTATGTTTTATGAATAATAAACGCATAGAAAATGCTGATAGCTAACAATTTAGTTGTACATGTTACTGAAGAAAAAAATTTTTTTTATCAATAATGCCTTAAGTTAAATATGTATTTGAACTTTACATACACTGCTCTTGTGCAGCAGATAAAAAGCAGACTGCAACGTGCTATTTGGTTCGTTGTACAATGTCATAGTCGCTCGTAACATTACTAATATTACAATTATTTTTGTCAAATACAGGTATATAAATTCCTTATGTCTTAATCTACAACTTGTTCTAATGTTCTGAAGTATTGTTCTCCAAATGACTAAAACTTATATATATTCTAAGAGATACACTCAATAAAATATAGAAACTATGGCTAGGCTTATT
Organism: Copidosoma floridanum; assembly: GCF_036245765.1. Taxonomy (NCBI): domain Eukaryota; kingdom Metazoa; phylum Arthropoda; class Insecta; order Hymenoptera; family Encyrtidae; genus Copidosoma; species Copidosoma floridanum. The sequence goes on along the minus strand of NW_028321890.1, from coordinate 7,926,584 downwards.
AACATCTGCCCAAGTTATGAACCAAAACCCACATAGCTGGCAACTAACCGAAAATGCTGAAGTCACTGTTTCCCACTTTTCTGGGTATTCTACAATTACCAAAATTAAAAAACATTTTTGAAAACACTTTCCATAGAATATAAAAATTTGAGCTGGGATTATTAATATCTGCTCGAGTAGTAAACCAAAAACCGTGTGGCCAAGAACTCTCCAAAAATGCTTAAGTCACTGTTTTCCTCTTTTCTAGATGTTTTAAAAGTACCAAAAACTTCAGATTCACTTCTAAAAATACACCTTATAAATGTAAGAACTTAAGCTGGGCTTAGAAAAATCCGCTCGAATTTTAAACTGAAAGCCACATGGCTGAGAACTCTCCAAAGAAGCTTAAGTCACTGTTTTCCCCCTTCTGAATGTTTTAAAATAACTTTAAAATTTAAATACATTTTGAAAATTATTGTTCATAGTATACATAAATTATGGCTAGATTTAATGAAATCTGCCTAAGTTGTAAGCCAAAAACCATATAGCTAAAAACCTTTTGGAAGTGCTTGAATTCCTGTCTCCCACTTTTCTGAATTTTCTAAAATTAACGAAAAATTCAGAACAACTTTCAAAAATACAATTACTAAAATATCAAAATATTAGCTGGGATTTTCGAAATCTGCTCAAGTTAATAACCGGAAGCCCTATAGCTGAAAACTTTCGGAAAATGCTTCAGACATTTTTTCCTTTTTCTAGATGTTTTAAAAGTACCAAAAAATTTAAACACATTTTTATGAATACACATTAGAGGATATATAAATTTAAGCTGAGTTTATTGAGATCTGTTCAAGTTGTAACCCAACAGCAACATGGCCAAGAACTTTCTAAAAATTTTTTAGTCAATGTTTTTCCCTTTCCGGATGTTTTAAAATCACCAAAAAATTTAGACGTATTTTAAAAACACACAGTTTATAGAATATAAAATTGTCACTAGGTTCATAAAAATCTGCTAAAATTCCAAGCCAAAAACCATATGCCCTAAATCTTTTAAAAAATGCCTAAATCACTGTTTCCTACTTTTCCAGATGTTCTGAAATCACCAAATATTCTGATACACCTTGAAAAATATACTTTTTAAACGAATAAATTTTAGGTGGGTTAATTTGAATCTGCTTAAGTTGTGAACTAAAAACTGTATAGCTTAAAACCTTAAAAAAAAGCTAAAGTCACTGTTTTCTACTTTTCTAGAGAGAATTTCAGATGCCACCTTAAAAATAAACCTAATAAGATATAAAAATTGAAGCGAGGTTTATTTAAATATCTTTAAGTAACGAGCCAAAAACCACATGGCTGAGAACTTTCCAAAAATGCTTATGTCACTAGTTCCCACTTTTTTAGATGTTCTTAAATTACCAAATAATTTAGATACCTTTTTAAAATATAATTAATAGAATATAAAAATTTTAGCTAGGTTAATGTAAATCTGCTTGAATCGTGAACCGAATACCATATGGCTGAGAACTCTTCGAAAATACTTCAGTCACTGTTTTCCACTTTTCCAGATGTTCTAAAATTACTAAGAAATAGAGAAACTTTTCCAAAAACACAGTTAATAGAATGTAAAAATTTATGCTTGGTTAATTGAAATTTACTTTAGTCGTGGATTGAAAAGCATTTTGCTTATACCATAGAAATTTATCCAAAATCAGTAGGGGTAAATATTTATTTTTATCAGTTATACGCTGTTGTTGTTATTGGTAATAAAAACATATATTTATTTTCTATAAATATGAAAAGTTACTGTTCTGTCTATATTGTTGACATAGACAAAACAAAGTTTAAATTAAAGTTGCCTTTTAGTGCTATTGCGAGAGTTAAGTAAACTTACTAACATGTAATAAACATTCTCCCCTACTTTTTTAATGTACATAACTTAGCATTGAAAACCAGTGGAAAGGGATTACATAATTTATGTATAAAATTCTTCCTTTACGTAAATCAAGCTCAAGTTGTACTTATCAAATTGTGGATTATTATAGGAGCTGCATTAATGGGCTTGGAAAAAGCTAATAAGATACATATGACTTGGCTGAATAGATATGGGTTTATGTGTATACTTGTACGAAAAAGTCAGTTACAATACAATTATTTTTTCGTTATTTAATAAATATCTGATTTTACACCTCAAACTCTGATTGCTATTTTCTCAAGTTCTAGCAATTTTCGTAACTGTTATTTCAATTTGCTACTACAAATGAGTAAAAATTTATTTTGGAGGAATCTTTTTCGACACCAGTTTTTCCTAGACCAACTCTTGGAACTCAGAAATTTCCAACCTTTTTTTCTCTTCCAATTAGATACACCTATATCCAAAACAACAACATTTAGAATAATACGATAGAACTGTTAATAATCAAATGTCTTGATATAATCGAAAATGAATACACTTTTGTGCTAGATCATATTTAAAAAGCTAGACGCAATAATAGCACTTCAATTACATGTGTTTGGACATCCCATACTGATAACAACTTTAGCAAATGGAATGTGGTACCACCTCTGTACTTTTATTCTGCACGAAAATTTGAGAATTAAAATTTTTTCAATAAATAAAAATGGAATAGTTATGCAATTACTTTTTTTTTAATCAGTAGCACAACTGTAAACAACAAAAACAAGCTTTTCATTCCACAAGTTTTACACGATCTTTCTTTGAGGAGATTGTGATACCTCATCATCTGTTCATCATTATCTTTTGTTAAATCGTGAATTTATTAGCTAAAATTAGCGACATCCAACAACTATATATCAATTTATGACAAAAATATCATAAAGCGCTACAGAATGAGACAGAACACTGGATTTGGTGAGATGAGTTAAAATAAGAGATCGAAAAAAGCATAAGGCTATTTACAGCCAGGCTTTAAATTGCAAGAAAAATTGTTTGAACTTTGCTGTTGACATGGGTATATAGTGGCATAGTATTCATAATGGATCGAGCAATGCGAGCATGTCCCATTTATCAATACGTACAGAGAGAATGCATGTATACGTGTGTACTGCAGTATAGCTATAGTACCGGGCTGTGAACCACTTTCCCACGCTTATTACCGCAAATTTACTTCTTACTGCGTCACAGAACAGCAGGATTAAAACAAGTTCTTAAAATACTAAATGAATATAAATTGGTACTGATTAGTTATTATTCTTTTCATTAACTTAAAGAAAGCTATTGAAGCCAATTTCTTGTTACACCTGAAAAAAGGTTCAAGAGAATTGCTTTAAAAACGTTGAGGTAAGTTTGTAGATTATACGAAATTTCTTCATACACTAAGTAGCATTATACAAATCACTGCCTAATACTTAACATTCGATTCCACTGCTCAAAGGTCTGTGGTAAATCTTCGCTTTCACCTTATCAATAAATATGGCATCAGCAATTAACAATAAATAAAAGAAACGTATCACGTCAGGAGTCTTCCATACTATCAGGCATTTATCGAAGCTCTACAGTTAGTGAGTCAGTGCTTTCAAGACAGACGTTCGTACATACTACTAACTCTAACACCTTTTCTAAAAAAAAATTAAGTTAAAACCAAATACTCATACGACATATTGACTGCAATAATCGGAAGATTGACATGGACTAAAATCTCTCACTACAAGGTAAAAATTCTTATGAAACTGCTGACACCCCAAGCAGCAGCATTAGTAGTATATTCATAACATACAACTTTCTATAGATACTTCTGGTGCCAAACAGCAACATTAACCAAGTCTTCTAACTCACAATAGACGTTTAGCATCTACTCCTGGGACTCATCAGTTCGATAAAAGGAGCAGAAATCCTGCAGCTCTAAGCGATCATGCTACGATGAATGAGGAATCTGGATAAAAACATCAGTTTGTGCAAGAGAGTTTGCCAAACGCACAGGTCCTTGGATGTAGAAATCTCCAAACTACCCCAAATGCTCCTGGCCTCGAAAATCAGCAGCAACCAATGCTTGCAGCTGCAAATGGTGGAGGTTTAACATCTACTCCTCAGATTAATCAGTTATAAGAACGTAGAGCATACTGTATGGCTCTTACCGATCTTACTATGATCAATAAGGGGCCTGGACAAGTACATCAGAATAACAACTGTCCAGCTGTTGTTGTGGATTCCCGACTCGTGCAAAAGCGTTTGCCCAACGCACAGGTCCCGAAAAGTAGAGAACATCAAGCTCCCCAATGGTACTTCCCTTGAAAATCAGCAGCAACCAACGTTTGCAGCTGCAAGTTTTGAAAATCTAGCACCTGCTTCTCAAATTAATCAGTTGCAGAAAATTGGAGCAAACTGTGCAGCTCCATACGATTATATTATAATTAATGAGGAGTCTGGACGAGACACATCGTAACAATTGCCTAGATGTTGGTAAGAATCTTTGGATTAAGCAGAAGTGTTTGCCACAGATCCTGGGAAAAAGGAATCTCCAAGCTCCTACAAATGGTTCTAGCGTCAAAAACCAGCAGCAACCAATGCTTGCATCTGCAAATGGTGGAGGCTCAACATCTCCTCCTCAAATTAATCAATTGAGGGAGAAGTAAAGAAAACCGTGCAGTTCCAAGCAATCAGGTTACAATCAATGAAAGACTAGGACAAGCACGTCACAATAATAACTGTACAGCTTTTGATGTAAATACTCGGATTATGCAAGATCGTTTGCAAAGTGCACCTATCCCAGAAACTGGATATCTCCAAGCTCCCTTAAATGATTCTCGTAATCGAAATCAACTGCAACTATTGCTTGCAGCTGCTAACGATGGAAGTTCAGCATCTATTAATTAGCTCACTCAATTGGAGAGAAGCAGTAGAAATCGTGCTTCTACAGGTGTTTATGCAATTATCAATGAGGAGTCTGGACAATCTCATCAGAACTTTAGAAATGAAAATTTAAAATCCAACGCATTTGGCTTTTAATAGCTCAATCTTATTATTAGCTCATAAATAATCAATATACATAAAGAATCATACCAGTAGATAATCATCAATTTAGACAATTTTATGATCAACATGGAATATTTTAATCTTTTTGGGCTGATTAATGTTTCGTACATAGTAAACGTAGTACCAAAGCTGAAAATCAACAAGTGAAACATTAGAAAAAGGCCAATTACCAACAGCAAGGTACCACAGGGGCGGATCAGATTATTTCACAGAATCTAAGAATTGATCATCAAGTGGTCGAGGGCCAAGCAGGAAGTCAGTATAGAAACTTCATCGTAGACACTAATAAGAGAACTATGCAACAGCAACAATTCAGTACAAACGATGTGGAAAATAAGATTTTGAAGTTAAAAAGAGTAAGTAATAATTTTCTGATTATTATACTACTACTGTTCTACTACTACACATCATCTCAATAGTAATAATTATAAGCTTGAGCCTCTTTTTCATAAATAATGTTATTTATGTATAAACGATAGCACTGAAATCTTAAGTAAAAACTTTTGTCTCATCAACTACTTAACCAAAAAAAAGATACTACTGTATCCAACCGTTGGACAGAGACATTGTGCTCCTTTGTTTTATATACACATTTTACATATTTATTTCAACTATGTAACACAATACAGTGATATCAGTATCTACTTTAAAAAATGTACAGAAATACCTTAATTTTTCGGCGATAAAAAATACGCCAGTACAATTTGGAGAAAAAAAAAGTCTGTTCGAAAAAAGATGCAACCATCTGAGTACTGAAAAAACAATTAAAACACAAGAATGATATGGTAAGTTAAAGTAGCTACATATGGATACGGACTCATGAATTAGTGTATAAAAAAAATTGTATGAATGAATTTTAACTTTTCTTCAAGGCATTTCGTTATGTGCACAAAGGAGCTACAGTACGTGCAAAAGTTGCAGATCTCAACATTAATAATCGTCATTCTTAATATTTTCATTATATGAATAAATGATGTTAATGACTCCAACAACAGCGGGTAGGACGAAATGCAATAAATACTGACACCAATGACTGTTGCTGTTAAAAACTGTAATTTATTCCCCTGGTGACGTTCCTCTCCTCTTTGGGAAGGAGCCTTTTTAAGTCAAATACGTTTTTCTGTTTGAAAAATCAAACACGTCTATACCCAACGAGGGCACTATTTCAGAAACGTACGTTCATCTGACGTAGTGCCCTCGTTGGGTATGAACGTGTTTGATTTTTCAAACAGAAAAACGTATTTCACTTGAAAAGGCTCCTTCACAAAAAGGAGAGAAACGTCGTTAGGGGAATAAATTACAGTTTTTAACAGCAACATCCATTGGTGTCAGTATTTATTGCATATCCATTATATGCTTTCATCAATATTATTATTGAACAACTTGGTAAAATGATTTTTGAATTTTTAAGTCAGTGTTCTTGTAATATCTCATATTTATTCTAAATCAGTGTCATACACATTTTATGCAGATTATCGTACCACAATAATATAAAGTAACAACATGTAGCTATTTGTAATACAATAACACTTGTTTGATGGAAATGAAATACATCCACAATTCCTTAAGTACCTTACAAAAATAACAGCTTCGTATTTTTGTATATTCTTATACTTATGTTATAGCAAGGATTATAACTTTATTAAAAACACATTTAAGAATACAAATAGTAAAAAGACATCTTTTGATGTTGTCAGAATAGTTTTGAATAATGGTTTTTGCTTAGAAAGAGTTTAATACAAGTAAAACTTGTCAATGTACATGAATATAAACAATAGTTGAGAAGTCATAAATTATATTTTAATTCTATCCTTCAATATATTATCTCTCTAGACAATACAAAATGTTACTACTTTGAAATCTTTTTTAGCTTTTGTCAAGTTTTACACCGTTAGAATGCAATAAAAGCTACACCAAAATGTAATACTTTTTATGTTAATAGAATCCTGGCCTGACAAAGAACTTTTTAATTTTAAGAAAGGGATATGTATTAAAATAACTGAAATAATAAAACTATACACGGTAATTTTAAGATTAGGTTAAGACAAATTTTTAGCAGCCATAAATCTTTCCTTGTAACAGTTACAGTTATTACATAAGGTTTTGTAGCTCACATGCTCGGAAATAATAAAACCAGACATTTTTACTGAATATCGTCTTAGTCTTGCAACAAATTATAGTACCAGAAATACAAGTATAAAAAGTGGCAAGTACAATGCACTGGATTCTATTTTTTGGTGCATAATGTAAAGATCCCAGCCATTCTAGCCTTCTGGATGATTCTGCTGGACTATATAACTGCACGATAGGAACACTAACACTCATGACAGTTAAGGTTATGTTATGTCTGCAATATGTACGGGCATCGTGGTGTCTCATAATTTTTGGTTGATAAAGGGACTTGAGGCCAACTATCATTGTTTATCAATACCAATAGAAGGTACAGCCAGTAGCCAAACTACCAAACTAAGTATGGATCGGTATAAAAGGAAACTAAATTTATCTTGTGTAAACTAATTCATAGATAGCCACGTAAAGTGGTGTTATTATATCATGATTGATATTTCAGTGCTACTTTTCAGGAAAATATGACTTGTCGCACAGTTTGAATATATCAAAGAATAACTGAAGCCTGATATTTGTGGGATTGGTTGTAAACTAACGAAGAAACACGTAAAATCAGACAATGTGTCGTTTATTTAATATGTGATTCAACGTCTTTCTCAATTAATTTTCAATTAATCTTGTCAAGTCTAGGCTCAAATAATTCCTAGACATATTAAGAATGTGCGTCAACTCCATTTTTTCTCACAAAATATCTAAAGATTTAGTAAATAATGATATCAAGCTGAAAAATAAAATTGACCTTGCTCATAACATGGGAAACTTTACTTTTCTCCGAACTGCCCTTAAACATTGCAAACTTTTGCTGTTGTTTAAGACAACATAGAAGAAAATTTTGATCGTACATGCTTCTCTTGTTTGTTTCCTTATGAAAAATGTGGGCAACATGATCATAAGCTTAGAGAATTTTACTTTATTAAAAAAAAATTTTTCACTAAATCACATACTTCCATGAAGGTAAACTACATGTTAAATGGAAATACTCCAAATAGTTCTACAGTTTCTACAGCTGATATAATATGAGATGGTGTTGAAAATATGTAAAGTAATTAATACGTAAATATGTAAAGTAATAATTTTACGTCTTAAGTGCTTACTATTCACTGACTCTGTTCTGCCTACATAAATTGCGTTTCTAAACTACAAGAAGTGCAGTAAGCTTATTACTGTCAACCTAACGTATAAGTTTACCTGCAGAGATTTTTTGCGAATGTTGAATGGTAGTAAGCTTAATGGTAATCTAGACACAATTTTTATTCGATACTAAATCACACTGGAAAAAAGTTCGCAGTTAATTAAGTTGTATGGCACGTAAATAATTATTGACTACCTTCTTTATTACAGTAAATCAGCTAGATTTTTTTACAGTAAATTCAAGGCAACGTTAGTTCACATACGATCATTGTCAAATCTTATTGGAAATTTTACCCATTTTAACTGAGTAACAGATAAAAAATTTTAGATAAAAGATGCTTCGATTAACAATTCAAATTCTGACGAACAAGTGTAAGAGTTTGTATTGAAACACATGACATACCCTATTTAAAATAAGCAAATTTTACTTTAACTTCATCGGCACACCTTTATGTATTATCAATATAAGCATAAGTCATTGCATGCGGAAAAAAATGTCAAAATTAAATTTTCAAGTGCTTGACATTTTAGACTTCCACTTCATGTGACTGATAAAATAAATTAAAGGGATGCATCTGTTGCTATTGTAAATCTAAATAAATTTAAAAAAAACAAATCTTAGTTTTACTATTTATTTCAGATAAAAGATAAACACAATATAAATAGTTATATACCTGCCGTTTTAGTCATTAAGAAAAAACGTATTATATGTTGAAGAGTCCTTGTACTTACTAATGAAATATGTCAACAAATATCATTTCTGAGCATTTGCTGTACGTGCCTTACAACAACGGAAATGTAGAGCAAGAACAGTAGCTGGTGTTATGTTCAGGCATCCTTTGCATATTACAGATCTTGATACGATTATAAAACGGTAGAACGTGAATACTGTGAGATTTATATAACTGAAACCATTCAACGAGTTAAAATACTTACTAGAAGATTCAACAAACATATTTTATAATTTTTTTATAGATAACTATCATCCTTACAAACCATTAAACTTAAATGCAATGTGCTAGTATGACTTTTCTAAGTAGTATGTAATTTTACAAATAAAGTGAGCTTACAAAACTGAAGAGAAAAAATAAAAAAATTGTTTAGCATAATCAATGAAATATAATGATGATTTTTTTATCATAGAGAAAGCTATGAAAAATGTGAATAAATTAAATTAAAATTATTATGAAGAAATAATGACTCTCTTGGTGATGCCATCAAAATCGTTTATTGCTGTGAACAACGTTTCGACCCGTACGCCATACGGCGTATTTTTTGATCTACCATCTATCTTGATACCTATAGTCGCTATTGTCGTGGCTATAAAGTTGTACCTAATGAGGGCCTTGTAACGTGGTTTACTGTACGGGCCGAAATGTTGTTCACAGCAATAAACGATTTTGATAGCATCACCAAGAGAGTCATCATTTCTTTAAAATAATTATTTGCTATCACGAGAGCCACTGACGAACTAAATTAAAATTAATTAGTTCAAACTAAAACAAGAAACAACACAATTCAACTAATTTACCAGATAAAGATTTACCTATCACAGTAAAAAGTGCTATAAATGATTTTCAAATCATTTTAGAATAAGCAGTTGTTAGTAAAGAAGATTTACAAAAATATATTTCAACAATTTATACAGAACAGCAAAGTTTTTTGCGGAAAACAACTTCCATTTTGAAATCGCAAAAAATACTAAAAGAGTTGGTAAGTGATCGAGGAGGAAAAAGTAAAAGCTTTGTCAGTTAAAAGTTAGTTTTAAAGAATAAAATACACCAAGTTGAAGGTGCTGCTGTTACAGTACCTACTTAAGTTGCTGTATACGATATCCAAGGTATTAAGATTTACAGATTACTGCAACTTTCTAAAAAACATGGTAGTACAGGTGAGTACAAAAAATTATCTGGAGCGGTCTGAAAACAAATAAAACAAACTTCAATGAATTTTGACCTACTTATGATTGATGACATCAATAGTGTCAATTATCACTTTCATGTACACTCATTTGCTTTCAACTAAGATATTTAACACATAAGGAAAAAAAACCAATGGTTTAAAATAGTTAACGTATTTCTTTTTGGCGATTTTTTTGAACTCTCCCTGCTCGTCAAAATTTTGGAATTATAAAAATTAATAAACAATAAACCAATAATGATATTAAATATATAACTACTTCTAATTTGTGGAAACTAGTGGAGAATGAGAGATTATAAATAATTGTGAGACAAAAACGACAAAATCTACCAAAAAAATATTTCAGTTATTTAAAAAAGAATTATTGACTAATTGAATAATTTAAGTTTATTCAATTAAAGAAAGATTATTATAAAATGTAAGGATTATGGAAGAAACTTTTAAGTGTTACGTGGATATTAAAGAACTCTATTGACTGATACAGTGCGCGTACTACCTGCGAAAAAATGTGCAATGCAACTCATGAAGCTATGAGGGCTACAATATACGGAAGAACCTAATGTTTTTTCTTATAATACACGTTATTAGGCAAAAAATTTACTAACAAAAATTTTGATAACGTCAACGGTGATGACGATAATTTTCGAGGTATTGATAGTGTTATGACGATTAAAATGGGTTAAGAAATGATTATAAAAAAGATTTATTAACATAGATAAAACATCTCTTTCTTGACGACAGCTTCTCATTTGCAATAGTTCTGCAATAACTATTTATAAAAGTCAAGAAGTAAGCATAAGTCGTGCCGTTGTTAAAGAAGAAGATAACATATTTACCAATAACCAAACTCACGTTTTAGCTATGGGAATTACTACCTTACAAGGTTTGAATGGTATAAGCTTCAATAATTTAGCTTTAACTGCGAATACTTAAGCTATTTTCAAGTATAATAAATTACGAGAAAAATACCATCTGGATTTAAAAAGTTTCGATGTCCCACCAGATCGCAAAAATTATCAATGTTTCAAAGTGCATAGTTCTTGATGCTATATGAATCGAAATGCAGCATTGTCGAATAGTGCAAGTAATTTAAATTACATTTTCAGCTATACTCCAGATATTTATGTTTTAACATACAGTAATAGAGTTTTCTGCTACGCTAATTTCTGCATTCTAAGTGTATCTTATTTTATGACTATTTAAAGAATTCTAGTGCAACAACGTAAAATAGATACTGTCAACCAAATTTTCTATTCATACATAAACAAAACAAGCGTTAAGACACTGTGACGTTCTCTTGTATTTATATCCGGATAATTACTGAGAAAAGAGTCACCATGGTGACTATTATGAAGTCGTGGAGTTACGATTTACGCTTATACTAGAACATTCTGCTTTGTTAATAGTAATTTTTCAGAATATAATTGCCCACCCTTGTAATATCCCGTATAAAGATGACAAGGTAAAGGACTATGGAAAGTTTTGGTGCTTGTCGAAACTAAATATAACAAGTACATCAAAAAGCTCGAGGAAATATTATAAGATCCCTTACGAACAAACCTGAAATAAGTCTCTTTCAGGCATCGTTATTGTTTTATCCTAAGAGATGGCGTAGTGTTGAAAAAGTAAATTATTTCTTATGTCTCTTTATAAGAGAACCAATAACATTAAGCAATGTGTGTAGAAAGTAGCATATATATATCCCTATATTATATTGTTACATTGACGAAAGTGACTCTTAGCCTCCCCCCAGCTCTTCCCGTTCCCCATCAGCTCTCCCTCGATTCCTGTAGTTATTTGCTTGTTTTTACGTCATTTTAGTTTTGACGTTATAAGGCCACCTTACCGTAGATGGTAAGTTTGGCTGTGTTGAAATTTCAAATTCATACAAGAATGTTCAAGAATAAGGATGATTACTAATTTTGAGATGTTGAGTTACAGTTCATAATTTGGTTAACAATTAATTTCAAAAGATTGATTTAATGTGTTATTTTTATAAAATTTAGCTACATAACTTTTTTCGAAAGACATATGTCTGTAATAATCATTGTTCTGTTATTGAAATTTTTAATGTAACTCGAATAATTAAATAACCAAGAAAAGGGAAAATAAAATACAAAATCTAAGGAAAAAAAAACCGGAACGGTAGAAAAAAAACCCTGATTTATTAAAAGACAAACAAAGTAAAGATACAATGAAAATTTAGAACTAAAGCAAAAAACGGTAAACAAACCGTGGAAAAGGAGAACGGAGTAACGTCCGTGTCGCACGCATAATGTATCGCATTTTTGCGTACCCACTCAAAATGGCCATTATAGTTCGGGCACAAAAGACTATCGGTCGAACGATCACCGCGAGGTTGTACAGCTACAGTCCTGTCATCGAAGATTCACAGGCACTGCACACCCCCGATCACACACATACACACACACTTGAAACCAACCGATAAATTGTTCAACAGGCGTTGATAAATGCCTGGAAGGCAAGGACACGAATTGGATTGCCCGGAAGGCGTTGACAGATGCCTAGGAGGCACTTGATCGTTGGATCGAAAATAAATTGCGCGATTCGTTGTCTTGCGTTTTGGTTGGTAATAAAAAGAAGCAGGTTAAAAGTCACGGTGTGACTAAGAATCTTGGATCCTCGATCTGGTTAGCAGTTATAACAATAACGATAATCGAAACAATCAGAACGATTAGATTCGCGAGAGAGCTCCGCACGCTAACAGTAACAGTAGTCGACTGAGTAAAAATGCGCATGAATACGCGGGATCAAGTGGAAGCAGCGCGAGAGCAGTGCTGCCATCATATCATTTATCGCGCGCATGCGAACACGCCGCGAACTCACTCACACATTGCGCACGCGCACTCCGTTCATGTTATGACGTAACATTTTTCATTAAATTATATTTGAGTAACCTCTCCCCCGCTCCCCCTGCTCTCTCACAGCTTCCCCTCCACCTCCCCCCAAAAAACACTTATTTATAGAAAATTGTACCATCTAAAATGTTAAAAACATATATAATTAAGTACCCAAGTCATACCTTGTTTTTAGAGTTTTTCAAGTCACTGATCATAGGTTCCCCTCTGTCTATTCTCTCCCCCTTACTCATTATACGTCTCTGAAGGACCATTATTTGCTTAACTTGATTCAACATTTACGTTTGAAATCTCTTTCTGGTCCATGTATACTTTACACAAATATAAAATTCCTGATTAACTGAGGATTTTATTTACAAAAAGACAGAATTCAGAAGCAGGTATATTTAAATAGACAAACAGAATAAAGCTTTTGAAACAATAATTAATTTTGTTAATTTAATGCTCTAACATTTTAGGTGTCATTTTACCCTATCTGTTCTTTTCAAACCCTTACCACATTTTTCACACATTTTTTGTTCACGTTTTTTATGAATTAACATATGTCTGTTTAAATGTGACGATCTTTGAAGTTACAAATTTTTAAATTACTGAAAAATTTCTTGCTTGATAATATTTCTAATTTCTGATTTATTCTTAAATTCAATTTAAATTATAATTCCTTTTGGATTCTTTCATCTTAATAAAGCAGCGTATAATTGTCCGTGAGATAATAAAGGTTTTTCAATATACAATCCTGAGGAATCAATACTCTGTCCTTGTGATTTGTTAAAAGTCATATAAAATGCTAATACAACGGGAAACTGTTTTCTATAAAAGACAAAAGGTAATAATAATAAGGTACCAGTATTCAATGTTACTCTAGGAATATAAACATTACTTTGTTTTTTCCCGTTATTATTCCTGCTTCTATGTTATAGTTAAGTAATTTTATTATTTTTAATCTTATGCCATTATGAAGACAGTCTGATATACTAAAATTTCTTATCCATATTAGTATAGCATTTATTTTTAATATTAATTCGTGTGGTAGAAGGCCTCATCTAATATTATTTAAAAATTCTACTGGAAAAGTAATATTTATGTTATCATCTGCTTTATGAACTCCTTTGTGAGTTGCGTATTCTGCTGTTGTGAACTCATTCTCAGCCTGCATTGATGATTACACGAGTAATTTTAATATTTTGTTCACTCAATCTGTTAGTGGAGGGTTGGCGCGTGGAGTGCGCAGGGGAAGCATTAGCCGCACTAGTATATATATATATATATATATATATATATATATATATACATGAGGTGCTCTTTGTGAACGAATTACCCCTCTTATTTAAAATCAGCTTGATGTATTTAGGTTGTGTAGGTAATCAAAAGAAAGGTCTGAGAATCAAGTTTTCTAAGCCAAGTGGCATATATATTGAGTCAACATTTCATATTCCATATGGCTATCTAAACTACTATAAATTTCGTGTCATGGACTCTGCAGGGATAAAACAAGGCTTAAATTAAAAGTCTCAAATTCTTTTATCATAACGAGTATAAAAAAATTTTTTGTTTCCTACAAAATCTAAAATGGCGGCAATGACATGTAACCAACAGTTTTTTTGAAGAAAAATACTATAAATCTCGAAGCGTAAGGCCTACAGGGGTCTAATAAAGCTTTAAGAACAAGTTTAAGGCTCTTCTATCAAAAGATAATAAAAAAAAGTTTTGGTCTGCTTTAAAATTGAAAATGGTAGCAGCAACACGTGACCAAGACCTTTTTTTCAAGAAAACTACTATAAATCTTGCCACATCAGTCCTACAGGGGTCTAAAAACCCTTGAATAACAAGTCTTGAGCTCTTCTATCAAAAGATGTGTGAAAAAAATTTTTTTGTCTGCTATTAAACTCAAAATAGCCATAAAAACACGTAACCTACCAACTTTTTCAAATAAAGCCTCTAAAAGTATTGCAACATGAACCGTACAGCAGTTTAAAAAAGCTTTCATTAAAAGTGTTTAGCTTTTTTATTAAAAAACTATAAAGAAAATTTGTTGTCTGCTGTAAAATGCAAAATTTACTAAACATTATTTACAAACTGCTCCCAATTTTATGATTAAAAACATAAGTTTTGTTTTTTCTAACTATAAAAATATTTGACAACAGTTATTGGGTTGTTTAAGGAATTTTAAGTACAACCTGCTTTTAGCGACGATTTGGTTTGAAAAACTATCAAATAATACCTTTTTTTTTGAGTAATATTGTATATGTCTTTCCTGCTACTATACATCCTAAAAAACCTTGCAAAAATATTTGTTGGAATACGTTCCGTACCGAAAATAGTATAACGTGGTTAATGCCACCATATTGATAATGAATAATATATAAAACCATAAATTTATACCCTACTCGGAGAATACATCTATTTGTTCGTATTATAGCATCAATACATTAGTGCAGAACTAATAACGACATGTCAAGTTTAAAATCACAGCAATTATATATTTTCAAAGTTTACATTATTTTTATACATAGAGAATGATTACTGCAGCTTTATAAGGACCTGAGTAGAACAAAAAAAAGTTTTCATCGAATAATCTTGGAAAAAGACGCACATGTCACATGTTTTTAAGGCTATTATTAATTCTAAAGCTAATAAAGACTTTTTTCAGCCTAATTTCTGAGAATAAAACTAACAATTGTCATTAAAATCTCTGTAGACCCCAGTCAGGTAAATGCAGCACACTCATAATAGTTTTAGTACAAATCAGGTGTAGATCACGTGTTTTGCCGCCATTTGTGATTGTACAGCTAACAAGAAGTACAGAGTGTTTGACATAAGATTTCAAGACCTTTCATTTAAGCATTTGTAGACCTCTAAAGGGTTATGCCACGAGACTTATAGTACCTTGGTTGTAAAAAATCTGTAGGTCACGTCTTTCTGCCAATATTTTGGATTGTATAGCAGACAATAAATTTGCTTTATACATCTTTTGATAGAAGAGCTAAGGATTTTATATTTAAGCATTTAAGACTCCTGCAGGGTTTATACCGTGAGTTTCTTAGTAGTTTCATTGAAAAAAACACTCATGGCACGGGTTTTTGCCACCATTTTGAGTTTTATAGCATACAAAACATGTTCTTCATACTTCAGTTGATAGGAGAGCTAAAGACTTTCAATTAAAGCCTCTTTAGACAAATGTAGGGCTTATGCCACGAGACTTATAGTAGTTTTATTGAAAAAAATCTGTAGGCTACGTGTTATTACTGCCATTTTTAATTTTATGGCAGACAAAAAAATTTCTTTTATACATCTTTTGATAGAAGAGCTCAAGACTTTTTATTCAAGCCTTTTGAGACCCCTTTAGATTTTATACTGCGAGATTTATAGTAGTTTTCTTGAAAAAAAGATCTTGATCACGTGTTATTGCCACCATTTTGGATTTAATAGCAGAAAAAACATTTCTCTTATACAACATTTAAAACAAGAGCTTAAGACTTCTCATTTAAGCCTTTTAGTTTTGTTAAAGAAAATCTGTAGGTCACGTGGTTCAGGCAGCCAGATTGGATCAGGAATGTTGACTCAATGTATATGGCACTCGGCCTTGAAAACTATATGCTCAGACATTACTTTTGACTACCTACAAAATTTAAATAAATTAAACGAATTCAGAAGAAGGGGGGGTCATTCGTTCTCAAAGAGTACTATATATGTATATAAATAAAATTGTACAACATACAAGAGAGTGGATGTCTTAAAATTATACCAATATCAACATCAAATACTCCTTTGCAGATAGACTTGTAATAAAATGGCTCAATAATCGTCATGTCATACGATACGATTGTTGAGCCAACGGTATTGAACAATAATTAAATAATAATTATAAATGTATTGCTTGCATTTTCAACCATAATTGACAAAAAAAATATCAGTGGTGGCGTACTGCGTACGCAAAAGGTTTGAACACAATGCTTCACCAAGAACGTTTCTACAGGCCAGTAATTAAGTGTGAGATTAGTCTAGAAGTATAAGAAGCAAGAGACTATTTACCCACTAGACAGACGATCCAAAGCTGAATCTAGCGTTGCTACTTGTTGCTTGTACAGCAGACCTCGATTTTTCGGTGGCTCAGTAATTGCTTCGGGCGTAGGAGATTCGCAGACTCTCATCACTGATTAATTTTCGTGCTGTGATATTGTCTGTTTTTCAGTACACTTGGCCTGGACGATACGTATTATGCTATACTACTTTACTTTTCAGCGGTAGTCTTGAACACTATGTGATAAATTTCTCAATATTATTGCAGTGGTTCTTGCAAGAAAAATTGAAAAAAATTCTACTATTTTTGTTTTAAAATACGGATGACGAATGGTCATAATACAATAATTAAAAGGGTTTGCGAAAAAAGAATCAGCAACATTCAATAAAAAAAGGTTTTTGAGTAGATGTAACAATTAGTAATACTGTTGTTATTGTACATTGATGTTTTATGAGAAGGTGAATAGAGGTATTATGAAAATAATCAACTTTGAAATAAGTACCATACCAACATGAAAAGTAAACATGTATGATTAAAAGTACCAGGTTCTGAACGAAGTACTCCATCAGGGTAGTATATCAAAAGGTCATTATAAATATATGTTATGCCAACACAACCAGTGCCATGTCAATAATAAAGATGTCAGAAAATAATGGCTAAAAATTGATAAGAATCTTTACATATTATTTTCACAATAAATTTAAAGTATTTCAAAAGTTTTAAAAAAAAAGTAAGGGAAAAATTAACGCAAACAAAACTAGTCTATTGACAAAACAACAATCTCGAAATCTTATTATTCTTTACGCTTCCTTATCATTTTAACTAGAAAAGACTACAAAAAAAAGTCAAATCGCTAATAAGAAAGTAACCTTAATCTCAAGTAAAAGGTTCGGCAAGTTTAATGTGTGTTGTCGATAAATCCAAAAAACATTATAAATACTTAACTAATATCCTTATACAATAGCTTGTACCACAGTAGTTGTTTTAATAGTAGAAACTAAAATAATTTCGAGTGCTACATTTTAAACATGCATAATATTTCTATCGCTACATGTTTCAAAGTATTTAACAAAATAAAAGATTTCAATAGTAGTAGAATAAAAAAAAAATTGAGTTTGATAAGAACTCCTTAGCATGTTAACAATTTTGACAAATTTTAATAATTAATCTTGTCAATTGGTATATTTTTAAAATCGTTCCGTTAATTCTATGGCAGACCACATAAAATAATAAATGTTATATACGCCTACATACTTATTTTTGGTCCATATTAATTATCCACAGTATATTTGTTTCTATAGAGCTAAGAAAAAACATCCTGTATAACTGTTTTATTTTTTATAGTATGGTATTGTATTCCTGTGGCTGTTGCTTTAGGATAATCATTATACAAAATTGTTTTTGACAGTTAATAATAAAACATCAATCGTATACTCAACACAATATGCAGAGAAAACAAACATTGCAGGTTGTTTAACTGTTTTTTTGTTTTTTTATGTTTAATTTAAAATAAATCGCTACTTAACATCCAACCTTAAGAAAAAATCACGTTGCAAGTTGCATTTCTGAGGAAATGATCTGTAAAAACTTTCTTATTTTGTTGTAGGACTAATTACTTTTAGATAAACCTTTTATTAATTTATTTATTAATACCTGATGCAAGAACAAACTTTTTTATAAATTAGTTGTTAATGAAAGAAAAATAATGAAAAAAATAAAATAGCTAGAAAAATCTTTGGAAATTTAAGAAAATGATATAAAAAATGGTCTAAGTTAATACTTACTAAGTGTAAGACTACGTATTTTTTTAAAAAAGTGTAATATTTATCGATATTTAAAAAACTTACTGCTAAAATTTACTATTTTTTAAGCTTTAAGTTTTGAAGAAAGTTTTTCCAGAAAAAAATTAGCTTATTAAATTAAGATTAAAACTAATAATATAATTTTTACTTAACTAAATGCAAGAATTCTTCTAACACTTTGTTATAACGTGGATAGTGAAGGGGTGCTAGCCATGGCTGAGCACACGTGGTTGAGTCAGGTGAAAATGCGGAGCGAAGTAACATGCAGGAGATACATCCCACCAGCAGTTAAAGTTGTAATTAAACTTTATTGTAACACCAATTTTTCTTGCCACTACTCCTATGTAAAAAAGGCCTTACTAGTGGGGGCCCGTTTCGACATCAGCACTGTTCAGCTGACAAACTTAGAAGGAGAGAGAGCAGCTCCCACAGCCAGCAAGCTTGAGCAGGGAGCTACCCATTAGTATTTTATTGGCACAGCTCTTTTGCATAATCAACAGAGCAGTCGCGTTATTAATATATAAAGGGCCATTGGTCTGACAGTCAGAGAGATAAAACTTTTCTGATCATAATAAAAAAAGTGCCTTAGGTTGATAAGTTGCACCAGTACTTAATGTCAGCAATTTGATAGCTGTAGATAACAGCTTATTGCTGCTAGTAAAAGTAGTTTAAACAGCTATGTGTTTCGTGGACTCCAAGAAAGTCAGATACTTATCTTTAGTCTAGGTGGGTCATGGTCTTCGTGATATTGAAGACAGTGGCTGCTCTGCTTAATCTATATGTAAGGCAGTGTGATGCTTACTCGGAAATGTGCAACACGAGCATCTGAAGGGGTATTTCCTTATGGGGTGAGACAGTTCCAGGCAGTTGAAGCAGAGTCTGCAGCTCTGAACAAAGGCTCATTGCTCCAGCACCGATTTTTTCATAAGCTGTTTAATGAAACCAGTGTAATGAGCCACTGAGAAAAGAAGACACTTTGCCTTAGTACCCTTGATCAACTACTGCGTAGGTGTAGGCTTCCGAGATGTCAAAGAAAAAACGAAAATAAACTGCTTTCCAAAACATTTGCCTTTTTCTTTTAGTGTGCTGCCCACGGTTAATAAAGTAGCTCTAGTTTTCTTCACGCTGCTATCAAGCCAATCCAGGGTGCAGATTCTGGTCTTGAATAACAACTAGAGAGCTTGGTATGTAGTAAGGGTGCTCTCTTTTGACTCACATTCCTTAGCCCAGTTGAGTTAAGGACGTTCATTACAGTAAGAGGGGAAATGTAGAGAGTGCAGTGAGGGGAGAGCGAGCATGTGGCAGCGCCAGCAACTGTTTTGCATTCATTTATATACCTGCTCATAGGCGTCTAACATTGTTTTTTTATTTAATTGCAAAAATAATTTGTCGATCTCTCAGAAAATTGATTATAATACCAGTTTTATGGTATTGCGTCATGTAAAAAATAATTGAAAAATTCTACATACTGCTTTCTAATAAATTCCATTTCTCTGTGACTCCTCCATAAGGTAATGTGTTAAGTTAAAGTTTTTCCAACATTTAATATCTAAAAAATCAGTGTTGTGAAACGGTCTCTAATTTTATACGTGACTTTTTTAAGTCATTACGAGCATTCTGATGAAATTTCAGTGAGATTGTACCTTAAACGTTACGTAAAACGAAAGTCCTTAAGTATCTAGTGATAGCTTGCTGATGATGCAGCAGTAAAGTACAGTTGACTAATTTAGGCACGAGAGCGTTGGAGACTCTCATTAGTGTTGACAGTAGCTGATTTACATGTGTAGCGGATTCTTTATTGGGCACTAGCAGCTGCCAAGCCGTGCTCAAATTATCACCTTCTACTTTTATGCCACATAGAAGGCTAGTTAGTTCACCAGTGAGCGAGTTTATTAGTTTCTGAAACTTTATCACTGGCATAATTATTGAGTCAACTATTACCAAGAACCTAAATTTGTCAGAAAAGCTCTGCCAATCTTGTTGATCTCCGCTAAGCATGCGTGATTTGACCATTTTCAGTTGTAAATGAGTAGCAGGCCTTTTTTTGTAGATCTCTCTTTCATATAGATGTAGTCCTCTCAATACGCACTAAGCACTTTTAAAGAAGAGCCACGTGTTCTATAAAAGCATCGTGGATTTTCTGATCACCTTGCCCTTAAGATCAGATTGACTTCGTAAGTCATCTGCCCACGTATAGAGCTCTATATTGTTGCTTTTAAATTTGTCCGAATAATCTTGAAGGAGCCTCATCCTACTTTTAAAATAAGAAGTCGAGAGCTGTTCAATTGCTTTGAATTTCCTCGTATTGACGATAAAATTTATTATATAGGTTAACAGGCTTTTTGACGAGCAAGAAGCACCTGACAACCTTCGTCTCATATATCAGTACCGTCACTGTTGCCAGGTATGGCGATTCGTAAGGGGTGACTTACTCAAGGTGGTTGGCTTGAAAAAATTTTCACTTACTATTGTTTAGGTGGTTGGCTTTATCTGCTGAAGCTGTAGTGCTGAGCACTGGACCAGCAGTACGAGAATTTACAAGTCTTTCTGTGTGGTGGGTACGAGGCAGCTTCTCTGCTTGCGTGTGATGGTGCATAAACTTGGAGCCCATGTACCTTACATACCAGGATAATTATGTAGCTTAGGAAAACTATGTAGTGACGATAAAACAACAAGACAAGACGTGGGCATGTATATTTGATAAATCAGTAAGACGTAGTAACAGCAGTTGTGCGTGTTTACGTTTGTGTACGTAGGAGCAGTAACACTTCAGCAATAGCGAAACAGAACGAAGAGTTTATATGTATATGTGCGCGTGTGTGTGTATGCGCGTATGAACGAGTGCACATAATGGCCACAATCAAGATTGTGTGTATGTGTGTGTGAGTGTTCGTATGAACGATGGCACCCAGCAGCAACAAGGAAAAGAACTTGGCGTAACGACAATGTACACTAATGTAACCAAGGCTAGATTTTCTCGGCACTACTCTAATGTGTATGAATTCAATGATAGCGGAAGGCACGTCTTTACGTTCACACAGCATGGCTTTCGAAGTAAGAAGAAAGAGAGGCAGCAGCAGAGCAGCTTACGCAACCAGAAATCGCACCATGTGCCATTGTATTGGCTCAGTTCCATTGCCTAATTGACAGTGCAGCCACGTAATTAGCATATGACGAGCCATCAGCCTTAAATAAGAAACAGACGTTATTAAATTATTTAATAAACTGTAAAAGATCACTTAAATTTAGAATAAGATACGAACCACGCCGTAACAAGAAGTAATTAAATATCTTGAATAGTGTACGAGGCGTATGCGTTAGCACACACTAGGCTCGGATAGGGTGATTGGGAAAACACAATAAAACACAATAAAATTAAACAGCATAAAAATAACAACTTTTAATGTCACTCACAGGCCAAGAAAACACAGTTAATATTCACAAAATTGGAAAGGTCAAATTTATACCGGAGAAAATAAATACTGTATATAGTCTTAAAGCAACGAACTATTGAAATATATAAAGGTGAAGAATGTAGAAAGAAAAGAGTCAAGTTGAATAACACGATATGTTAAGTTAACCTGAAAAAGTCAAGCGTGCACTTTTGAAAATATTTTGGTTATCTGCACATGTGGAGAAGTCAATTATTGGTTTCTGCGCATGCGCAAACAGTGAAAAATGCACCTTCTGACTTTCTCAGAATAAAGCCCCTGCTGCTGCGCTGCTACTGTATTTGGAGCTGGTCATATGAGCTCAGAAGCAATCGAGTTTTGCCATCTCGAAGGCCTCTCTGATATTTAGTCAAATTCGTAAATTCAACATTTAAATATATTTATACATGTACCCGAGCAGAAATGAAAGTTGGTCGCTTCACTATTTTGTGAGGCAGTCTACATTCTATCTTTATCTTACTTTGCAAATTATACATATAAATAGTTATATCAGCTCTACTTGCAGTATTAATTGCAGCATAAAACTATATGTAGGTAAACAAGTGACAAGTTATCTTATCGACGCCTCGTATGAAGACCAGCACAGCTCAGATTTTTCAATGTTATTTGAAATACGAAAATCTGAACTGTACTGGTCTTCGTACGAGGTGTAGATATTAAGTCCTATTTAAATAGTTAATAAGTATTGCAATAAAAATGAGACTAACAAAATCAGTCGACATTAAATTTGTTGTTTACTAAACGAAGTTTCTCAAAGTACTGATTTTAGAAACGATTGTTGTTGCTTAAAAAATTGCGATAAAAACTATTTGAAAACCGTATTTAGATTGCAAATTTTCTATATGCAACATTTTGTACACTGTAATTCAGTGTCTGCTATTAAGTCAAGTTCATCGGTCAATCAACTGAGACAATTTTTTTGTATAAAAAAAGGTAAACTGCAGTATGAGCACTTTATTTGTATTTATTACTTGGTTGTTTCTTAAAATTATTTTAGAGTTAACTGACACAAATAATATACATATGATGTTAATTTGCAATCTGCGCCGAGTAACATTTTTTAGGTTACATTTTCATCTTCATTTATATAAAAGTTGATTTATGAAGAAATTAACGTTCGAAATAAAGCATGACTTTTGTTTAATTATAATACAATGTGTGTTTTTATATGGACATATATGTATACATATTTATAAATTGGAGGGTGGTTAGGTTACGTCAATTAAGGCAGCCTTAGTAGGCTATGGATTGCCTACAACTTCTGCTCAGGCAGCTGCATGTACCGTGTATATTGTTATATACTATCTGTCATTTATTGATTTTGTACATTTCTTATTATATTATTTATTTTATTTTAGAACATAATTCTTCCTTACACATTTGCCAATAAATTGTTGGATATTTGAAACATATATGTGTATCGTTTGGCATGCATATAAGTGTGTCAGCTCACTTTACTAAAATCATTGCTGTCAATGTTGGATAAAGCTTCTTTGCCACACATATAAAGTATATTTTTTTTGTCTGGGGTCTCGAGACCCCTCGCGCAGTTTTTTTTTTTTTTTTTTAAATCAGCTATATTTAAAAAAAAAAAAAATGTAACAAAATAAAAAATATGTGCTGTAGTAGCGTAGTGTGGCTTGGTGCTGTATGAATAGAACTGGTACAGTATGGTGGGATGGAATGGGAAGAGGAGGGGTAAAATGAAAAAAGTACACTTATATCACATATTTGCTAAAGGTCAGAATTCTAAAATCGTTGATTTACTCCAGCACATAACCCACCTATACAAGTATAACCTAAGGAAACTAACAACAAAGATGTTTTTTAATTCGTAATGTACTTAAAGTCGAGCTGTTTACTTTCTTCATGAATTATTACCACGCTGACATGTATTTAATACATTTATTTTCTGATTCTAAGATAGACAACTATCTGCAGCTTCTATATAGTATAGGGTTTACCACTTTACCACTATAACTCATTATTGATTGTTTTTTTCCCTTTTTTTCTTTCATTTACATTTTAGCAATTAAAAGATGCATTGGATAATATATATGATGCGCGCGTACCAAGTGTTTGGAAGGCTAGATCTTGGGAATCAACAACTCTTGGATTTTGGTTTACTGAATTGATTGAACGTAATCAGCAACTTTCTCAATGGATTTCGCATGGAAGACCAGCTAAGTTTTCGATGACAGGATTTTTTAATCCACAAGGTAAGAAGTGCAGCTCTTATTTTTTTGAATTTGGCTTAATATTCTTAATAACAAATTATTAAAAGCAATGCGCTTGTCACTCACCATAACATTTAAAAAAAATTTTGTAATACTTTTTCTTTTAAATAGATAAAACGATGTCAAAATTATGAGAGGCTTATAGGTATTTAGTATTTACTGTTAGGTGTAGAACTATTAGTATAATGCATGCGAGCCAAAAAAAGCTTGTTAACAAAAAAATTACTAGACCTTATAATAGTATGCAGAAAACAGTAACTAGTAATTGCAGTTTTCTAGAGTTTACTCAGCTTAATTTGTTACATGTCAAAAAAAACTTTTTTTCTGGTCTAACATGACAAAAGGAATTATAAAAATAAGTATTATTTATAGAAAAACTTGGAAATATGGCAGCACATAAATAGTAAGGGTAAGCAATTTCCCGACACTTTTGAAGTCACATTCTGATAGTAGCTGTGAATCAAAGGGTGAGTATTTCATCTCCAGCCATTCTGTTAGAGGAAAAGAGGTCAAAAAACAATGAAGGGTCCCTAGCTAAATAGGGCTCTTAAATTATCACGTGGTTCTCATTTTTAGGACAGGACCATTTGAGAATGGAGAAAATAGAAAAATAAGCTGTTCAACATCTAGTTTCCTCCCTTTCCCACTTATTTTATCATTGCGTGGTGGTGTTCATGAGATGTAGTGTTTTTTTGTAGTATCAGTGCAAAAGTAAAAGTGGGACTGTATTAGAATTGCAGACCTGAATGAAAAATAATGTTTTGAGCAGTAAATGGAGGATAAAAATGTATTAAGTTGCTTATTAAAGATATCCTTTCGTACTAGACCTACACTGCCGTCTAACGGAAAAAAAGGTATAAATGACAGTTTTCTTAAAAATGAGTTATCTATACCAATCGATTTGCCATGCAAACAATCCTGTGTCTAATAGTATATCAACAAATTAAATATTTTATAACGTGATTTAGTAATAATTTAACGGAAATTGTAATAATTGATCATAATTTTCGTCACTGACAAAAAAAAAAAAAGGGTAAGGGACACAAAATATGGAAATCGCGCCAGGCAAACATTCTTAGTGCACTTGTCCTTTTCTTACGTTGTAAAGTCGATGAGCACCACCTTGGATTTCAAAGTAGAAGAAGGGTAAGCCCCATGGAATAAGCTGAATTTTTACCCTTACCTCCTTTTTACCAGGAAATTGCGCTGAGTTAAAAGAGTAAGTACAGATTTTCATAGTTTCCATCGGTAAATCGCTTTTCTTGTGTTAAAAATAGGATAGTTACATCATATTTTTATAAAAAAAAGTTTTTTCGTAGTCCAATACTGAAATTATCATTGATTTTTAAAAACACTAACAGTTAGTTTTCCTTGATTTTCCCAGTTTGTCTCTCATGGCACTTACATTTTTGTTCCGTTAGACGGCAGTACACGTGGAGAAAGAAGAAATGGGAAAATAATAAGGCTTTTTATTTTTACAGTTTTTTTAAACAATTGCCACTTGAAAGAACTTTACTTTATTAATTATAGTATGATGTAGTAAAAGTGCCTTACTTTCTCTAGCCCAATTGTTTATATATAATTAATATATATATAAATAATTAATAAAAAGCGAGTGTCTGAAAATAAAATATGATAGATCGATTACGAAAGTTATAATTCCTTAATACAAAAGAAGGTATATTAATAGTTACAAATAAAAGTATCATTATTTTAAAGATAAGGGGGTAAAAACCATATGCGATGCAGTACTGCTGTAACAGCATTTAAAAAGAAGCTTGGTTGGATAAATCCTACTCAAGGCCTTTTTTTATTGCAGACAATAACAAATACCTTTTTGTTAACAGCCAGCTATTTGATTAAGTGCAGTACAAAATTTACAAACAGAGTTAGACTTTACCATCTTACTAATATTTAAAGCCAAGTCGCTAAAACCGTTGTAATTGCTACCCGCAAAAACTACTGAGCTAGTTTTGCTAAAATTTTGCATACCGATTCGTGATGATTCTAAGATAGTTTTTGCATAGTTTTTTTCTAGGAAAAGTTAATAATAATAGCGAAAAATAAGCTTAAAGTATTGCTAAAATAAACTAGCTTTGCGTTTTAGTTTAGTAGGATCCGCTGCGTGGTGTTGAGGTAAAATTCAAGCCATGCACAATTAAATATAGTAAAAAGTGGTTATAAGATGCCCCATCGAGTTGACGAATATCGTAGTTGATCATCAGCACTACACCAAGAACAGAGTCGTGCATCGTGCAGCTGGGCACTCCAGCTACCGATGACACCCCGATCGGAAAGTTAGCAGGGCTCCCAAGCTAGTTAGCTGGGGCCTCTGTGAGTTGCCTAGGGGGTACCAAGCTAGGATTGTAATGGGGCTCTGTGTGGGCGCTAACTGGGGACAAGAAAGTTATCGTCTATCTAGCTTTTCCTTGTACGCATCTAGAGATTTAAGAGCAGAGAGGTATATACACACACACACATATATATATATACATATATAACCTAGTGGGGCGTCCAAAAAAAGCTTTCCTCGAGAATAAAGCCAGCGATCTTCTGCACACTTGCTGAGTACCTTATTCACACTGCTACAAGCAGCCCCAATGAACCCTTTTTTTGTTCTAGTAAGATACGTAACTTATCTCTAACAACAATATTCATTTAATGTTTTTTAATTATTTATAATCAATTGTACATTAAATTAATCATGAAGTTATTCATTGAGTTAGGTATTGTTTTAATAGAATTAAAAGTTTTTTTGAAAATCAGAAATAAAAATGTATTATGGTACCTGATTCTTCAATGTATAAGTATTATAAATTAATTAAATTTGTACAGTAGTCAGTAAGAACAAATTCAGATTCTGACTATTTTTATTTTGCTACTGTAAACCATCAGACAGTAGATTACCCTAATAAGATTGGTACATTGCAACTTCTTACAAATATTTTTTTTTTTAATATCCATACAAAGCTATTATATTAACACTGAATTTTAGTGAGAACATACAAATGACTAAAAATGTTCTGTAATGATTTAAAAAAAACTTTTTTTAACGAAAAAATTTTATTGCAGGATAAGAATACATCATGTGATGTATGATTATTAAATAGTAAATTAAATATTGACAAAAAAACTTTGAAATCATTGTAAAAAGTCATATCTACATGTCATAATTAACATGTAATCGTTAGTCAAGTTTTAAAATTATGTAAGAGGGTGTTTTGCCACAGTGAGAAAAAAAAATAGTCCCTGAAAGACCAGCGTCTACAGCCAACTAGAGTAAGAAGGATCAACATCGTCCGGGGCCATAAGCTACCAAAAAGACAGAATACGAAACGAGAAGAAAATACTTTTCCTGCAGTTCATATGCCACAGTGACTCTCTCAGCGTTGTCATGGCAATAGTAAAAACTAAATTATGCTACTTTAAAAAAGAAAACGTGGTCGTTTGTGCAGACTAAATCGATTCGTTGTTACCATCACACGTATTTATTACTTGATTAAAAATAAAATCTCTGAAAAGTCGTACTTTTCTGTCTTACTTTTACTTACGCTCAGAACAAACCCTTACTGGTTTGCATTACATTTTAACTTAAAGTAATTTTTTAAATATCTTTTCAACCCATATTTTTGATTTACGGATTATCTTTTTCGACTTTCTTAAATTTACATTATTATAGTTTTTGCAACTCAATAAAGCTAAGTATAGTTGGCCGTAAGGAAATAATGGTTTTCTTAGGCATCAGACAACACAATCAACTTTGACCTTGAGATTTATAATGAGTCATAGCAAATGCCACAGCTATGAAGCACTGCTTAATTTATTAGATAAAAGATAGTGAAGACGAGTTTCGAGTATTTTAAGATATTTTTGAAATATGAGCTTTAGGTCCAATTTTTTCTTCAGTTATTATTTATCTTTCTAAGTTGTTTTTCAATGATTCAGTAATTTCTAATCAAATACCATTACATAAGCCATCTGATATGCTCAAATTTCTAAATAGCATTACTGTTGTACTTATTTTTAAAGAAAGTTACGTCAATTCTCTAACGGAAATAAAATTGTTAGTAGCACTTAAGATCAATAGTTATTTATTATGGAAGCATTGAACTGTAATATTGAGAATATTATTCAGTGTCGTATTTTTTTTTAATTTAGATAAAACTCACTTTAAGCTTTTTTTTATCCCTGATAACATGTAACTATTATGAACAATTCTGCTTTACCACATTTTCTTATCATAGCTATTGCTTCCTAATAGTGCTTCTCCATATATCTTGGACATCTAAAGTATTTAGATAGCAGTGTAAGGAGACTAACAATTTTTTTACTTTGTTATATAAATTTAAAAATAATAGATGCTTTATTAGTAGTTGCATCTGATAAACCGTTTTTAAATTTTTTTTGTAAAATTTTTGAGTATACCATCAATGATTAAAACAGATGTATTTAATAACGACAAAAGAATGTATAAATAATTGTTGAGTTGATCCTTCTCCATATCATAATGGTCTAAAATTCTTGTAATCCAAACTGTCAAACAGTCTGTATCCATAATATTGAAACATAGTAAGACTACAATTTTTCTTAGCTACTGTATTTTTTCTTATAATTTCTGTCCAAATATTAATATGCTATTTTAAAGTTTACACTTAGCTTTCATTTTGAGATATTTCTATCAATAGTTCATTACCAATATTATGAAAAAAAGGTTAGCACAGAAAAAACTTTATACTCAAATATGAATGAAATAAAATTATTATAGTATTTCCTATTATGTTATTCCCATATAAATAAATAAACAAATTATTTATTTTAACTATATATAAATTACATCTATTTTCATTCTAAGCAATGTTAGGGAATGTACAAAAACAAATGTTAAAAATTAACTATGCGTGGATTTATAAGGTGTCTAAGGGCTGATATGGTACCATGGTAAAAAATAACATAAGTCAATATAATGAAAATGACGTTTGCATACACTAGCAATTTTTTCATATGCATGACCAGAAAATTATACTTACTAACGTTTACACATATACGTGTTAGTTTATTTTTAAAGTTTCTGTGTAATCATAGTTTGTTTACAGAATAATATGCATACATGTATGTGTATGAGTATGTTGTGTCCAGGTCCACAAAAGTCCACAAAAGTTTTAGAAGTGTCAGTAAGATTTAACAAAAATAGTGTGGTTAGACGAGGGGGGGGGAAGTGGGGGTTAAAAAATTTGTAGTGGTGCATCAGGAGTTTCTAAGAGTCACTGGAGGGCTGTGTGGGTTTTTGGGGGTAGTAAAGGGCCTAAACAAGTCAGTATAGTGAGAATAAGGGAAAAAACTATAAAATTTGAGTAAAAACTTGGGTGAATTAAGTAGCGTGTCTTATGCATACCACCATATGATATAGGTATAAATGCTTGTAAAGCTTCGTCTTCCTCCGCAATTGGATAATCAACCCTCCAGTATTCTATGTCGAAAAAAAAATTGTATGATTTAAAGTGAATGTTTTATTTTTAGTCCTAATTTATAAGTCATTTAAGTACATACTTTGAAAAGTTATGTGTATTGCGTATGAAGATTTCGTATTACGATGTACCATATAAAGCATTATATTAACTGAGAAAGATAAAGTAATATTGCTCAAGTATATAAGTATTGATCCGTATACTAGAACTATCTCAGATCTGATACACCAATTATGCATACGAAATGAATCTATTGATTATCTATTAGAAATGTCACTTTTAGAACAATAATTGCACTAAAAAATATTGTTGAAATTGAGATTATTCCAACAATTACATATTAAAATTCTAATTTCACTTATAGTATCAAAAATAATGTATAAAACTGTAACTTTAGTTTTTTTTTACCTATAATGACAGTGGGCATTACGACTTATAACATCATGATAATGTCGAAATTAGGAAAATCTGAAGAAAATTATTTGAAAAATAATTACAATTTTAAAAATAAAATGTATGATAATATAAACTTTACAATTTCTACTCAAAACCAAAAACTTGTTGTCTCACAAATAGTAAAGTAAGATTAAAAACTAGTAGCTCAAGGCTACTCGCAAAAAATAAAAGTTACAACCACAAGCTACTCTGTCGAAATAAATGTTGATTGCGAATTTTTTTCAGCCATATTTCGGCTAAGTAAAAAACGAAAATTTGATTGTTGTAAGCTCAAAAAAATATTTTTACCTGCTTTTAGTCCATATGACGATAAATTAATGCAGTTATTTCCAAAGCGTGATGGTTTTGCACATTTTATTCGATATAATATCTTTTATTCGATGTAATATGTATTATAATAATCTTTTTTTTTCATTCTTTAGTACAAATCTCGTAAATAAAAAAGAAGCGACAAATAACTTCAAAAGTTAATGTGAAGTTTATCATATAATACCTGAATCTATTGTCAATAGTTCTGATGATCATTATAACAGTCAATTATATAAACAATGACTTTACTTCTGTAGAAAAAAGTTTGAAATCAAACTTAATTTTATCTCAGCAACATATTTCTATACTAACACAAACATCAAAACAAACTCTACAGGCAAAATATTGAAATATTAAAAGCTAATTGGACATATAGAACTTCTTTAAAACTGTAAAACTAATTTTTGAAGAAAACATCATAATAAAAATCCTTAGTACAGCAAACCTGTAAAACGAGGATGTGAGCTACAATCGTTTTACTGTAAAAAAAAATTTCTGTTTCTAGCTTATAAATGTATCTTCATGATTCACTAAATAGTTTACTAAGTCACACATATTTGAATAAATTATCACAGGATATCGATCCAACGGTTTTTCCTTTACTTTTCTCATCAGGAGATGTATAATGAATTACTTGCTATAGGCAAAATAATCGTGTAGTAGCTCATAATCTTATGCTGTTTCAATAATATTGGTTTAGAACTTCTTACCAACTAAGCACTAAGATTTTGAGTCCTTGACTTTATCCTGAAAGATTAACGCCACAATTTCTTTAGCTTGCATATATTATGATAGAAAAAAGGACAAGCTTGTTTCAGAAGTATTAAAAAATGATCAAGATTAATTATTGACAAAGTCTAATAGATTATATAATGTGCATACTATAGTGCTTAAAATAATTGATAAATTTTGAAAATACTAAAAAAAAAATATTTCGTTTAACCTTCAATATTCATTCGTGGTGCAAGGTTTATGCAGAGATGCTAGCAAAGTGCAATGGCAATAATGCAGAAAATTAGAACCCTGATTCATTAATTACTCTTACAAATAACCAAAAATAAAAAGAAAAAAATTTTTTTAAAGTTTTTCTGCAGATACTAGTCCTAATACAATACTGAATGTTACTCTAAGATAATGTCTGAGATAATGTCTAACGCAAAATTTTTTTGAAAAAGTTATCTCGTACGTTTACACAACTGAATTTTAAAACAGAGGCCTACCAGGCTTAAATGATTGTGACATTGCACTCTAACGACATATAATTTATCATCGTTAATATTAATAACCATAGAACGGTAGTAGTTTTCCTTGATTTATACATGAACATCCATACAATAGTATTTATCGCAAATCATACTTACGTATGAAATATGTTATTATTTACAAAAATAGTAAAAAAAAGTACAAGCACCAATATAAATTTCTAGAATAAACTCAAATGTACCTTGTTAATAGCGAAATGATCACCCAGATGATAACTTAACTGTGTATTGTTTGGTATGTTCATCATATAGTCATGAGTTATTATAAATAATTTAATTTTTTCAACTACCATAAAAGGTATTGGAGAAGGAAGGCTGGAGAAAAGGTCGAAGAAGTAGTAACTTAAGATTTAAGGTAGGCTAAGGTGGCAAGGGAGTCTATATTTTGAAAGAATATATATTATTGTGTTAATTGAAGGTAGAAATTCTAATTTTTTTTGTCTTATTTTTATGGGAGGGGGAGAGGGACAAAATCACACGAAATTATTTGAAATTTTGTGAAGAAATAAAGGGAGGAAAGATAATCTAAGAGTTGGTAACTAAATTCAGTCTTACAATTATATAGTATAAGACACCAGTCATAATTTACCCCGGTGCATTTCACGCGCCAACTCCCAATACTTTGTTTCAGATTAAAAGTTGTGGGATTTTGTACAATTACTTTACTTCTAGTCTTTAATAATGATTTATGTTATTTTATTCTTTTAAAAGTAATGTATTCAACATACAAATATTTGTCTGACGAAAAAAACATTTTTGGAAAAGAAGTAAAATTTAACAGTTTTGTTGAAATTTATGATATTTTTGTATCATTTTAATGATTTAATCGAAATTTCACTCATAGAATTAGAAATAATTTATGCAATTAAAACTCAACACTTTTTTCTAGTAATTAGGACATCAGTCGTTATAACTTATTACACTATAATAATATCAGAATTGAGAAAAAAATAAAGAAAATTATAATTAAAATTGTTATTTAAAAAAGATTAAAGCTACGGAATAATATAAGAACTTTTATTTGTGATACAGAACGAAAAATTAAAAAAAACAATAATTAAAAAAAAGGGGGTCAACAAATAGAACAGACACAAATAAAAATGTTATACACAACTGATAAGAATATTTTGAAACAAGTTATTTTGGCAAAAATTTTTCTACAAAAGTAAGGCCATTATACATCAAATAATCGACTGTAAAAAGAATTGTCAGGATTATGGATAAGAGATTTAGGTGTCATGGGATAAATTTAATCTTAAATTTTTTAATTATAGATAGTGTTTGTCTTATTACTCACGACACTAGCACTTAATGAAACAAAAAAAAGACTATTGTGACATTAAAAAATATGTAAAAACCATCATGACCTTCACAGTTGATATAGTTTGTTATAATACAGATTTAACATAGGTAGAAATTTCTTTTTACGTTAAGAAGAATTTAATTTTTATTTCTTACGTTGCCAAAATCTTGCACAACAAAGTTTACTAAGTGAATGTTTTAGAATACTTGTTTAATAATTCGGTTAGAAAAACTTGGGTGAAACAAGGGAGTTTAAAATAATTTAACAATAGGGTTACTTTACATAGTGTCTCCAAACGATTTAAAGAGTTTTTTTTTCAAACTAGTTTTAAATCGCATTGATGAAGCAAAATCTTTTTAAACGTTAAAAACAGTTTACGGAATACTTGAAAAATCATTTCAAAATTCTGCTTATGCTTTAGGTATGGTGAAACACGATTCCAAGATTCATAATAAATTTGAAAAAGCATGTGATGTTATGCTGCTTTGTAGATTAAGAATATTTTTTGTGAGGTTCTTAATTTGAAGATATTTAAAGCCAAAATCTAGAGAAAGGCTTTAAACATTTTTTATTAAAGATTCTAAAAAAGGAAGAAAAGTAATAGTTCCTTATAGTTTCATTCGATTTTAATTAGACAAAAACTCTATAAAATTTCCAAAAAAACTTTAGAAATAGTTGTAAGAATATAATATAATTGACATAATAAACTTATTGATCGTAGTTGTAGTTTAAATATTCGAAGAGGACATTAGAGCAGGATTATTTTTGTTTGAAAAAATTGCACTAGAAGCATGATTGTACAAAAAAGTATATAATAAGTATTAGATCACCATTTTTTTGGTCGTTGTTCCGTATTCCAAAACTGAATAATAATATTCGTTTAATTTACAAAACATTTTTTAAGTTTTTCTTAGAGACTGAAGAAGAAAGGTTAAATCGTTGCAAGTGCCGGATAAATGGGGACTAACTAATGATTGTTCCAATATTCTTGGCAAAGATATTAACTTGCTTATGTATAACGTCATACTTTTTTTTTATAAAGAATATACTGGCTCCTTAGATAATAAAATTATAAATCACGTGAATAAAAATGAAAACACATCACAGCATAAATCACGCTACCTACCAGGCTGTTAACAAATTAGATTGTACTATTTACAAAAATTTTTAATTAAATAAATTATGTTTGTGACGGCCAATCTCTACATAAGCTAAATTTAAGAATTACAACAATTATTTTGTTAGTGCGAAGCAATTCAGTTAACAAATTTATTAAGAATTTAAGATGAATACAACAAACGTACCATAGTACTACCTGAAGAATTGTGTAAAAATAGTTTGATAAATTATACAGTTGTTGTTGAGGAAAGTCTGTAAGGGGTATGATAAAAAAAACCAAAGGGGGCTTTAAAAAATTGAAGGGTGGCTAAGGGAGGTAGAGGGGAGTAGAGGTCTCTTAAACAAAAATTTAATTTGACAAAAATAAGGTGAAAATCAACAGAATCTTATTATATTTTAAGGGTGGCTGAGAAAATATGAAGAGGGGTACAAGAGGTTGCATGGAATTACCCTTTAAAATAACTATCAAAAATATTTTGATATGTATCCGTGAATGTACAATAAAATAAATTTCATACAATCGTAAGCAAAATGTATGCACCTGCATGTGTTCATTCATACATGACACTCACACGTATGTATACATATCGGGGTCTGTAAAGGTTAGTAGGGTCTACGTTAGGTTTTTTAAAAATCGTTTTGGGCTGCAAAAGCGTTTGTGGATTTGGGAAAAGTTGCGATCTACTAATTATGAGATTGACCATAGTCAGTTAACTCATTTATTTTTTCGTATCCAAATTTGAGGAAGCAAGCCGTCATGGTTTAAGAAATACTTTAATTAAAAATTTTACGAAAATGCTATTGGTGTATCTATATACAGCAGATGGAAAATGAAACATGGAGCATAAACTCGATTTTGAAGTATTAATTTTTTATTTTCTCACTTTTTAGTAATCTTCTGCTGTACGATATGAAATAGCTCGCATGATTTATCAAGAATAGTCATAAAATACACTAATTTTTAGTTTGAATTAACTTTTGAGACTGGTTGTACTGCTCTAACCCCCTTAATGTCATAAATTTAGTTCAAACAAGTATTAAGAAAACTTTTGCTATCGAAGTTTAAGAACTGAATGGATCAGAAGTAAGTTAATATACATATATTATATCTGTAA
Source organism: Copidosoma floridanum (assembly GCF_036245765.1). NCBI lineage: Eukaryota > Metazoa > Arthropoda > Insecta > Hymenoptera > Encyrtidae > Copidosoma > Copidosoma floridanum. Next base: position 7,891,017 of record NW_028321890.1, on the reverse strand, counting down.
ATAAAAAATACATATATATATCTTTTCTGATATAGTTGTAAGTAATGACAGTACTATGCAACACATCCTTTTTGGGACTATTACCAGAACACAGTCATTGTCTTGAGCACACCCAAGCTATTATCTAGTTGAATGAAAAGGTATTTTTCAAAGAAGTATCTAACTCACTGTACCGTTGTTTTTACAACCAACAGCGACTTTACCTGATAAGCTGGTCAGGTATTGGCTTTCCTTCGAAAAGTTTTATGATTAATGTAACTGTAATATATTTGTTTCAATAGCAGTATCCTAGAATCATACTAGAATTAAATCAATGAATTATACCTAAAAAATCTTATTTTACATTTATTTATTTCCAAAATACAGTTACAACCGTAAGTCCAGTCGAGATTTAGATTTGAAAAAGAATGTATATTTTTTTTATTTAAAAACAATTGAAGTATGAAGTAAATTTATGAATATAATCATAAAAAAAGATAGAGTACTATGTGAAATGAAAAAAACAGATACGAGAGATAAAAAAGACGATGCAGAAATTTTTTTATGAATTATCAGAGTACGTAGATGTTCGCTATTTAAGCTCTATCGAAGCAGCATGGCGATTGCAAGAGCTTTCTCTGCTTGGACAAAGTTATTCTGTATGCTACTTACCAGTACATATTAAAAATAAACAAAAAATATTTTTTCACAAAAATTATATGTTTAAGTCAAAACAAAGAGGAACAGCATTAACGGCTTGGTTTTAACTGAATAAAATAAATAGTTTAATGGAAAAAATTGGATACGTAAATATTCCAGAATGTAACTGTTTCAAGTTGACGCTAAAAACTTGGGCTAGATAGAAAGAAGTGAGACGTAATTTAACAATAAGGCAACTAAATACAGTGTCACTTGAGGACTCTTAGCTTTTTTTTTTTTTATTAATCAATTTAAAATCGGGTAAGTGGAGCTCAAAGTTTTTTACAAAGTTTGAAAATAAAAACCAAATAAAACAATAACACTTGAAGATATTAAGGACAATAAGACTGTTAGTGACTAAGTGATTACACTGATAAAAATATAAACAGAAACTTTTCAGTAGAAACTTTAAATGTTATAAATATGACAGGGTTATTTTTTTTAACTAAAATACGCTAAAATTCGTTTTGGTAAAGATTTTAAGGCCTGAGGACCGTTTTGAATGCCCACGTACGTGTGTTTGTTTTTATTGTGTTTCATGCGAGAGAAAAAGAGATAAAGATGGAGACATACTTACGAGATAAGCAAAGCAAAAAATGAGAGTAAAAAGCGTGAATATAAAGAAGAATAGTGTATTAAGAGCTCTAAGTAATCATAATATTATTGTCTATGTGAGTGTATAAGTACCTTTTAGTGTAGCTCGGTGGGAAAGTAGGAATGTATGTGTTGTCAGTTCGTAGAGATTATCAGAATAAAATTGTTGTTTTTTTAGTGCTTTTTCTTGTAAATCGTATTGCACCGGAAATAAGGAGTCTGTGTAAGGATATACGTAGAGTTGCAAAAAAAAAACACCGTGTGCAAGCTAGGAACTGTAAAACGAATTCCCAAAGTCCGGAAATTTCTTTTGACTCGAATTTTTTTTATAATATGTATTCAAGTGCGGTAATCACGGAAAAAATCGTAAAAAAATTCCAAGTATTGTAGAGTTATTGGGTTATTGGGTTATAAATGATTAGTTTATATCACAAGCAGCTGTCACCCGATGACGCTGGTTGCTTACTGGTCTGACTATAAAATAATTAACTATTTAGTGGTAACACAATTACCTACTACCCAATCACTTCAAGTGCTTATTGGCCACTCTTTTATTTAATAAATTATTAAATAATAACTTAAGTGCTAATCACTTTATGACATGTGGCGCTTACTGCCCTCACAATTGAATAATAAATTGCTTAACAACAACACAAGTGCCTATCACCAGATGACGCAGGCGTTTACTGGCTTTACAATAAGATAATATATTTTTTAATAATAACACAAGCACCTATCACCCGACGACATAGGGCAGTTACTGGGCTTGCAATTAAATAATAAATTATTAATCAATAATACAAGCACTAATAACCCGATGACTCGGAGTGCTTACTGGCACAACTATTAAAGAATGAATTGATAATCAGTAACACAAGTGCCTATCACCCAACGACATGGGGCACTTACTGGGCTTACAATCAAATAATAATTATTACTTAATAACACAAGCCCTCATAAGTTAATGACTTGGAGTGCTTACTGGCCACACTAATAAATAATAAGTCGTTCAATAACAGCACAAACGCCTATCATTGGATGACTTGGGGTGCTTACTGGCCTTACTATTGAATAATAAAATGGTAATGAAACACAAGCAGCCCCCTGGGTCATCGGTTAATACGTGCTTGTGTTATAATTAAATAATTTATTGTTTAATTAGGAGGCCAGTAAGTGCCTCGTGTCATCGGCTAATAGGCGCTTTTGGTATTGATTAATAATTTTTTATTCAATAGTGTGGCTAGTAAGCGTCCCGGGCCATTAGTTAATAGGTTCTTGTATTATTATCAAATAATTTATTATTTAATAGTAAGGCCAGTAAGTACCCGGGTCATCGGGTGATAGGCGCTTGTGTTATCAATTAACAATTTATTATTTAAGAACGTTTATCATAGTTAGAGAGCAAATGTAGAGAGTGCATTAAGGGGGGAGGGAACATGCAGCAGCGCTGGCAACTGTTGTGAATGCATTTGTATACCTACATATAGGCGTCTGACACTTTTTTTTATTTTACTGCAAAAGTAACTTGTTGATCTCTCTGAAAATTGAAAATAAGACCAGTACTATGGTATTGCGTCATAAAAAAAGAAATTGAAAAAGTTTTATAAACCATTTTCTTATAAAGTCCATTTTTATGTGATCCCTCTATTAGGTTACGTATTAAATTAGAATTTTTTTAACAATTAATACTTAAAAACCAGTGTTGTAAAACAATATCAAATTTCACATGTAACTTTCTCACACCATTACAAGCATCCTGTTAAAATTTCAGAAAGATCGTACATGTTAGGTGACGACTTGCGTAAATTAATAAATTTTTATTTTTATTCTATTTTATCCTGTTATATTTCATTTCCAATAATAAAATTTCAAGACTCTTTACAGATTCGTACTCAACGAGAGTCGTCGCCTAACAAAGCTGACTGTATACTTCGTAGCTCTTGGAAGTGTCAAGTGACAACCAAAGCGAGCCATGAAGCTTAAAAACATGAAGTCAGCAAGTACCGGCCCCATAGCGAGTAAGACGAAGAAGTTTTAACTAAAACTTCGTGCAAGGTGCATTTCTTTGCGCGGCGTTTTAGTTAGCAGCCCGCTGCCGCTCATCAAGTGCAGACGTTAATAACTAATATTAAAAGATTGACCAGACGTTCCGTCTTTTCTCTGTTTCTTTTTATATGTATACAAGTAACATAAAATAAAGTGACACAAAATTTATTAGAAAAAGAATTTAAGTTGAAAACAAACTTAAATGACATTAATCGTTATTTAACAGTACAGGAAACTCTATGTGTGATAAAAGTCTTTAATAGATTGGCTCGTAAGTGCCCTATGTCATTGGGTGATGGTTGTTTTTGCGTAATTGATTTATAATTTATTATTTAATAGAGTGGCCAGTAATCGCCCTGGGTCATTGGGTAATATGCACTAGTATCATTGTTTAATATCTTACTATTTAATAGAGTGGCCAAAAAGAGCCCTGAGTCATTAAGTGATCGGCACCTGTATTATTGGACCTTATTTGAATTTCGGGCTTCACGTTCGGTACTATGTTTTTTTGAATCTAGTGATTTTCCACGTCAGAAAGGATGGGTCTGAGAGAATTTCCAAGTCTGGCCGTAACTGTATCCCAACGCTGAGTCTAGGTAAGTGTGAACAGCGTTTAGGTATTAACCGCCTGTTACAAGGTAGTATGAAAATGATAAACTTTTAAATACCAAACCAACACGTAAAGTAGACGTACATGATTACAAGTATTAATTTGTTAAAGAAGTGTTTTACCGAGGTAGGTTTTATCATTGTACTGATACGTTACGTCAAAAAAACCAGAAGTTTTATGTTTGAATAAAGATTTCTTAAAAAAAGAATTACCTATGGATGCCAGAGATCTTGACATTTTGTTTTTAGAGCAAATATAAAACATATTAAGGAGTTCTGTAAGAAAAGGAAAGACTTAATATAAAGTATCCTTAACTAAACCATGTATCTTAAAATACAATAATAGTTTCTGAATATTACAATCATTTATAATACATTTTCATCAATTCTAACAGATTGATTTAATAAGTCAGATCTCCTTAAAAAGACTAACTTTATTATGAAGTAAAAGATAAGTTGAGCTTAATGCGTTTGGTATCCATCAAATAAAAATAAAAATCCAAAAGTAATGACTTATTTTAGCGGTAAGTCACACAGTCGTTGTTTTAATAGCAGAAATCACAATAATATCTAGTTTATTCATAATATTTCTAAGTTTACTTATTCAAAAGTATTGAATGAAATAAAAGATGTCAAAAGTTATAAAATCAATAATAAACAGTCAATGTTAAGGTTGTTTATCTGACACTTTTTGTTGTTTTCCTATTATTTTATAATACATACATGTTGTTTCGGGTCAGCGGTTTTTAATTATATTTTGTACGAAATCCAATTTTATATTTGTAACCATGTCCTAGTTTTTTCAGCACCCTTGTTGTGTAGAATTCTGTTATCTCTTTATTTGCATTTTTGCCCTGACGATAAAATCAGCATGTTGTCAAAATATCAGCACAATTGATATTTCTGTCAAATAAAGTAACACTCTATCTCTACACATCAAATGTCTTGCACGTTTGGCACATAAAAATTTGTCGTATTTTATACTTAAATTATTAAATATTAATTCATTCTCTCTATTACATTAACAAATTTTAGCTTCAATCTGAGGGATAATCTTGGACTAAAAGTTAGTTATTGTATCACTAAGTAAATTTTGATAACCTTGAAGAAAACAACAATAAAATTCGTTTTTGAAAGAACCCTTCTAATTAACTACGTTGTAGAGGTAGATGAATATAATATACTAGCAGCCCCCCGTCTCGGCTTCACCCGAGACTTACAAAATAAGACACCGTAGTGTGTTGACATGTAATGTCAAACATTTTTAGTTAGAAAATTTAACACACATTCCCGATACATCTCAGAACAAAAATCTTCTTATTAAAAACATATTTTTTCGGAATCCATATAGTTTATTTGGTCAAATAATAAGGTGTAAAAATTCAAAAAAATAATAATGCTGAAAATTTATGCCATAAAATAATCGATGACTATAAGAAGTTGTTGATTTCGTTTCTTCTGTGTAATTCACGAAAAGAGCTATTTTTTAAAGCTGTTACGATTTTAAACCCCCAAAAAATTTATATTAAAAAAAATTGTTTTTTCTCATATCTCACAATTTTATTACCAGAGCAACAAAGTCCTGGACCTTAAACCCAACATTTTCATTGCCACAAAAACACAAATACATTTTCTACTCATTAAAAAATCTGAAGTAGGATCTTTAAAGATTTCAGAGATTGCTGTGAGGGTACAATGAAAAGCTTATCTCTCACGTAATGGACTCTTTAGTTGACGATTTTGACGCTGCTGTTTCAATCTCGATAAATTTTCTGCGTCAGCTTCTTGACGCCCCAAATTGTATTCATTAGATACAGTTGAGGTTTTCTTTCCAATGTACCCTTTTGCGACTATTGGTATGCTAACGACTTTTATGACCCCTAAAGGCTATTTTCAGTCAACTTTGTTAATTTTAATACATTTGTTGGCAAGGTAGTTTGACGTTTGATGGCCCTAAAAAAGACCGGTGAGCTTCTTAAGTTAACTCTTTCTTGACTGCAGTTAACAGCAATTGTGACTGCCTGGATACCTCAGGGTGATCTTTTCTGGCTTACTGTTAAAGACCCAGACTGATTAGGACAAAAATAACGAAGTCCGAAGCTTTGGGGCTAGTTGTAGTGCTCTTCCCCAACGTCTCCCGGTATAACGTCGAAGACGTTGGTGTCTAAAGCACCTTTTTTATTTGCAGATTCAGTTGTTTTAGTGATCTTAGATGGGGAGATTGGTTAGTGATACTTGTCCAGTGGAGGCTGTCCCGTTGGCTCAAGTTTTTTTTCCTTTATAGCTGTTATATGTTGGCCCAATGCAGACCTTGGAGAGAATCAGTAATTCCTGGTTAAATGCTTAAAGTCGAGAGGGTAGTATAGGGTCGTTGGTCACCGGGTTTTCCAGCCTTGCGAAGAACAACTTCACAGGTGACGTCTGCCAGTAAATAGCTGACTTGGTTTAATAGTGCCCGTCTTTAGTTAATATAGTCTTTAAGTCAACGAATCGCTTCCAGAAATGGTAATAAAAATGTATTTGTTGGCAAGGTAGTTTAGACTTGGGTGGCCCCTAAAAAGAACCGATAAAATTGATGGTTAAGTACGTAACGTAAATACTTATAATGGCCCTAAAAAGCGCCAGTGATGAAACTTCCAGGCTATTCTTTATTATTATTCCTGATGATGAAGAGCTGGCTACGGGTTGCTTGATTCTTACCCTGGGAGTCTCGATGTATGGAGACTGTGATGGAGGGAGGTACGCCGCTGACCAAAGAATACCTCGTCTCAGGTCGTTCCCCGGATAACCAACTGCTCAATTGCTCATCTTTAGACGGGAACATGTGGGTAAGCGCGTTGGGGAACGCGACGACCAAGAAGGTAGTCGTTGTGGCTTCCCGTGCCCCTCAGAGCTGTTTTCTCTTGCTTACATTTGTAGCAACAAATTCTCTAACTACACAAGGTGGGAAGGTGGGACTGCCACACAACTCTAAAAAGGTGGTGCAGATCGTTCTCTGGCTAGAGATGTCTCCTGGTAATTCTGGCAGAGACGGCATCGGTTGGAAGTAATTTATTTTTCTTTGATTGCACTTGTCGAGATTCAGGGTGAAGGGACACTTAGGTCCCTGCCCCCTTAAAAAAGAGTGTCGTCCGTAACCGGGATATCCAGCTGCAGGAGTATCACCAGCGTTCTCTGAACAGCTTGTTGAGCTGCCGAAGCTCGACTATACCACTATCGATACGCTCCGGCCTATTACAACCACACTTATTTAATTATGATTTGCTAGTATATATCAGTGCTCTCCGGTGAATTTGGAAATTTAAAGTGATCAGTGATCCGTTGGGGGCGAAATGTAAGAAAATAAATAAATACAAGTAAAGTGTATTTAAATTTTCTGCGTTGATTTATTGATGCGCAACGTTTCGCTGACAATATGCGTCAGCCTCATCAGGCTACAAAATTAAAATTAAAAACACTCAATGAGTGATCTGGAAGGCTCAAACACAAAAATACAATAAATTTTTTTTTTGTAAATTGTTACCGCAGGTACGCGAGAATTCGTAAGTTTAGTTGACTTACTCGTCACCTGTCACAAAAGCCAGCTATTTCTAGAAAGGACCGCCAATATGCAAAAAATTTTAAATCAACAAAAAATTTTCGAAACATAAATCCCGATATATTTTTCACCTCTGCTGACAAAAGGCAACGTTACGGTTTGTCTCAAAAAAAGTGACTATACGAAAAGAATCCATAATTTAATGTCTGATAAATCGACGTATAAAATTATTTCGAAAAACCCACTAAACTCTCTACAAAAGAGAACCTCTAACATTGTAAAGAATCTCAACTCTAACGGCTTCCTTTCTAGAACATACCATCCCAACGCTTTGTCGCTCACAGATACAACTCTAGCTAAATGTTATGGCTTGCCGAAAATTCACAAGGTCGATGCCCCTTTACGTCCTATCGTCTCTCTTATCAATAGCCCTACATATTTTCAAGCAAAAGAAATTTACGATGAACTCAAGAAGTCAGCCAACGTTCCAATATCACACATCAATAAAAGCTTTGAATTGAAAAACAAACTAAAAAATATAACACCCACTACTAATTATAGACTAATCTCTTTAGATGTCAGCTCCCTATTTACTAATATTCCTCTAGAGTTGGTACTACGGAGCATCGATTGACGTATTGTGACCATAATGAATAAATGTCGAATCCCGGTTGATGAAATTCGACAATGTACAGAATTTTTGTTCAATAATACTTTTTTTACTTTTGACAACATTTTTTATCAACAAATTTTCGGCACGCCAATGGGTTCTCCTATTTCACCTTTGTTTGCTGACCTTGTAATGGACGACCTGGAAAATGATTGTCTCTCCATCTTAAAAAATAACTATAATATTATTCCATCTTTTTATTTTCGTTACGTGGATGATGTATTACTTTTTATTAATGTTGACCATATTGACCAAATCTTAAATATTTTTAATTCATATCATCCCAAACTACAATTTACATATGAAATGGAGATTGACAAGAAACTCAACTTTTTAGACTTGACGATAATAAGAAATTCTAATTATTTTAATTTTGACTGGTTTGAAAAACCTACTTCTTCCGAACGAATCTTAAATTATTTTTCTGGTCATCCTGTTAGCTATAAGAGAAATATTGTTTTTAATTTGGTTGATAGGGCGATCTTACTTGCCAGTACACGTTTTCACGGTGTGAATATTGCTAGGGTGAAAAACCTGTTGATAAAAAACAATTACCCTTTTAACTTTATTAATAAAATTATAGAGGGCAAATTTAAAAGACACAAACATAGTACTCATTACAGAAGCACTACAAATTCTACCCTCTCTGCAAAATTGGCATACCATATATTGACAATAATTTTGAAAAAATTTTAACCATGTTAAAACCCTACAATATTCACACTTACCCTCTTATTAACAATAAACTGCAGCATATCGTCCGCTTAGGAAAAGATACAACGAATAAACATAAACAGACAAATGTAGTATATAAATTTTATTGTAAAAATTGTCCTGCGTCATATGTGGGTGAAACAAAGCGAGCGGCGGAGGTCCGCATCAGTGAACATATGGAAAGTAAAAACTCCGATTCCGTTGTTTGTGCACACCAAATCAATTTTGACTATGAATTCGATTGGGATAACTTTAAAATCCTTGACAAAGAATCCAATTATAAAAAAAGAATTATTTCCAAAATGCTTTATACAAAACTTGACAAACACAACATCAATAGAAAGGAGGATGTGCTTTCCTTTTATAGAGCATACCTTCCTTTACTACGAAAGTTTAAATGTCCCGATCGAGTTCATCGCCCCTTACCGTCTACCTTTGCGGCTCCGCCTATATAAGCGCGGGCTTGTGGTTGAAATTTATTGTCAGTCGACAGCACGACAGGTGACGAGTAAGTCAACCAAACTTACGAATTCTCGCGTACCTGCGGTAACAATTTACAAAAAAAAAAAATTATTGTATTTTTGTGTTTGAGCCTTTCAGATCACTCATTGTGTGTTTTTAATTTTAATTTTGTAGCCTGATGAGGCTGACGCATATTGTCAGCGAAACGTTGCGCATCAATAAATCAACGCAGGAAATTTAATTACACTTTACTTGTATTTATTTATTTTCTTACATTTCACCCCCAATGGATCACTGATCACTTTGAATTTCCTTATTTAATTATGTTGCAGGTAGCTTCGATTCTATGTCGACGCCACCTAGCGGATTTTACTGAACTAAAGTGAAAAGCTGGCGTATTTTTGCAAAACTTTGAGCTCATTTATTGCTATTGCTATTAAATTTTTTAAGATAAAAACTATACTCAAACCATCTAGGAAGTATCATGAATCAGTGTGAAAAATTTTAGCAAAATCGATTCAGTAGTTTTCGTGGTTAGCGATTACAACGGTTTTAGCGACTTTGCTTTATATATAAGTAAGATACAATTTTTATTTAAAAAGCTTAGTTGCTTCAGTAAATTAAATAAAATAATTCAGAAAAGTTCTGTTAGTTTTTAATAGATCAAAAACTTAGTCTTTAGAGACAGTAGCGAGTAATTAAAAAGAAATTCCTCACATGGTAAGGGGCAGAAGGAGAGTTGACAGTAGCATGTTTTAACGTTATTGGAATAAAAGTCACGTAAAAATAAGCATGTAACTATATTGTTTGAGGGAGAGTGAGAGAAGTACAAGTTATGCGAGACTACAACTACACATTGTAGAGATATGAATTTGACGATTTATTAAAAGTCAAAGCCAACTCAGATAATAGTAAAAAAAAGGAGCCAACTCGAAATTAGGGTTGAAAAAGTGGTAAACTTAGATTTGGCTTGAGAAAAAAGCTAACTTAGTTCTGGGTTGGAGAAACAGCCAACTCGGGAGTCACTTTTTCGATCAAGTTTTGTCGTGGTAGCACTGAAATTCACAACAAAGGTATACCTATATGTACGAATAGATATTTTTCAATCATCCAATGTTTAAAAAAAAAATTTATTTTGTAGTTACAGAGCATACTATATTTATTTAGTTGTGTGCTTTCTTATTCTGCTGTGATCTGAATATGACTATAATATTGTATGCGAAAGTACGCAAAACATAAATATACATTTAAAAATATAGAATTCTTGTGTATGATACCTTATCAGTTCTCAATAAAAATATCACAGTTTTTATAAAAATATTGTAAAATATTATGCCACGTTGACATGTGCTACAGGGTGCACAATGCGGATCAACGAGGCGGAGTCTCTCCACTTCGACCGGGCCTGTGTTGCCCGAATACCCAACGGTGACACTCCCTGTAAAATATTTTGCGGGTCTCGTGCGCCAAGACACCGCTGCGGAATATTGTATCGCGGCTGTAAGGTGTCTGTCGTCGCTTTTCGCGACGATCGTTTATAATTGTTAATAAAGGAGAAAATTGAGGCATACCAAAAGAAGTAGCACTCGCGGGTATTTTTTAAAATTAAAATGTATATTCAGGGAATATAAAATAATTACAAGAAGTATTCGCGGGTGTGTAGTGTATCTGTGTGTGTGTGAGTTCTCGCTCGTCGAGCGCGATTGCTCGACAAGCTCGTGGCGCGAAAACGCAGACCAGTCAGACTTATGCGGGCTAATCGAGGGCCGCTGCCCTTTACAATAAAACGGTCGCCTAAGGACCAGTACTCACAGTCGCAGGTAGTAACGACTCTCTCAGTCTCGAAGGAGCTGTCGTGCCAACGCTGGGGCCAGTAGGCGTCCCTACTGGTAGTGTCTGGAGGTCGAGGTCACTGACGCTAGCCTCGCGTTAACCCTCTGGCTGGGGGAACCTTCCTCCTCTCGTGGAGCTCGGGGTCGCCTGCTTTCTCAGCAGCCTCCAGCACACACCTGGTATTTTCTGAACGTCGCACACAAAGACACCAAAGAAAACACTTCTCGCGTGCCAAAAATTTATCGCGCAATAAGAAAACAAAATTGATCACGAGAGTCGTACTCAAAAATTATACGCTTCTCGCGCGCTCGCTTGCCCAAGCTAATCTGTCTCTTCTTGCTTCCTTTCCTGGCTTTGCTCTCTTTTCCCTTACCCCTACTTTTCCATCCCGCTTTCTTACTTAGGTCCCTTGAACTCTTTTTCCCCCTTTCTCTACCTGCCCTAGCCTACTAGCGTGGCCTAACGGTGGGGCACCGTTACACATGTTATTGATGCATTGAATACTAAAAATAAAGAACAAAAGAGGTTGATAATAATTTTTTAAATAACATTGGAAATAAGTTACGTTTACGGTCTAATCACAGAATTACGTCTGATCACAGCAATCTTGTAGAAGTCGTAAAGCTCATATTTTTATCAAGTGTAATGCGCTCTCTTACAATAACATTAATTGTGGATGACTAAAAAATATGTGCTTATTTATATAAGTGTACCTCTGTTGTAAATGTCAGTTCTACCATGACAAAACTTGATGAAAAAAATTACTCCTGAGTTGGCTGCTTCTTTAACTCAAACCTGAGTTGGCTCCTTTTACAAGCCAAACCTGAGTTGACTGCTTTGTTATTTTAAATTTTGCGTTGGCTCCTTTTTCACCAACTATTTCAGTTGACTTCGTCTTTTATCGAGCCATTAAAATGTATTTATAGACTAGGAGATTTACCCCCCTACTTACTATGCTCACCAATTGTTCCGTGTAAAATTATACGTAAATTTTTTACTAGAACTGCAATAATACTTTAGTGTAACCTTATGCAGCCTGTTTCAAAGTCTTCAAAAATTTTTAATATGCCTTACAAGACAGTTTTT